>NC_057798.1:291848547-291862922 GCF_018294505.1 Triticum aestivum | reverse complement strand
CCGCCGGCGGAGGTGCGACCGGAGCACCGCCCCGTCCTCCCCTTCCTTGAGTGCCATGACGACCTCGACCTCGTCCCCTCCCTCCTCCTCTCACAGCAGGCTCCGCCGCTGCGAGCTCCGGAGGAGGAGGAATGCGCTGTCAAGCAGAGGCCCTCATCGCCACCGCTAGAACACCAGCACGCCCTCGCCCTCTCACCATGATGAGCGGAAGGAGGCTACGAAGGAAGAAGAAGAAGAAGGTGTGTATGAAAAAGCACCATCTATATTCCCTCTTATAGGAGGGCAGGGCCGGGGCTGGCCCCTCTCCCCAAGGGAGGCCGCCCCGCTCATCCAATACGGCCCCCGAAGACGTGGGGAATCAGGACCGACCCACCGCTCCAACCAGCGACGCCTGATTTCCCGCCGTGGAACTCACACCCGTGCCCTCCATGTCCACCACCTACCCTTCCTGAGGCATGGAAGACACGTGGCGGATGGGCCAGAGGCACGAAGGCAAGTAGGATGGCCATTTTCGCCCCGTGATTGTGGGGCACGAGTGCCATGCAAGCCACGATCCAGACCTTTTTTCATAACGTCGCACATGACATGCGAGGAAACCAGAAACTGGCCCGGAATCAAGACTAATGAAGAAGCAAAGAAGATCTCAAAAGACCAGCCTCTTCAACAACACTGCCTATGCACTTGTTAGGCCCTACCCCGACGATGCTCAGCAGCGCATTCGGGGAAGGCCCGGGGGCTTCTATCGGTGCAACAGACCTAGGGCCTGTTAACCTGACTGTGCACATGCACAAGATCAATATTGGAGCATGAGGGCAAGAGACCAAGAGACTCGAAGAACCAACTAGCAGAACAGAAGGAACCAAGACTAAGACAGAGGAGCCAAATATTATCAAGGAAGAAGCCTCCCTTGCCGGGCAGGTGAGCCCGGCAAGGGGCGAGGCCACCACCAGAAGAAGAGGACCCAGGCACCCCGACAGGGCCTGTCGGGGCACACAGAGACCAAGTCACCTCACCGACTACTCCACCACGACCCATGTCGTCGATCAGTGCGGTGTCAAGACACATGATGATTAAGTGGTGGCCATTCGCCACATGGCGGCCACTTCGTACCAAGTGAACCCGCGAATGACACCCGTCCAATGACGTGTCAAGCGAGGAGGCATGGAGCTGGCGAATTAGCCCGGCAAGCCTTGTTGGGCAACCAACGACGTGACACTAAGCGGCGCATTAAATGCATGCTGTCAACCTGCAGAGTTAGGTATGATAGCTGTTTGCTATCATATCAGTGTCTAATGACTAATTTTCCACTCTGGTAACCCCTTGATCTATAAAAGGAGGCCCATGGCAACGATTCGATGGGTTAGAAGTTTAGATCACTCACACCCCCATACGCGCGTAGTCGCCGCTGCCCCGAAGCAACCCTTGCCGGGCAAGTGTACTACGCACCACCACCACCTTTCCCCATCAAAGCAGGAGTAGGGTTTTACGCCTCGCGGCAGCCTGCACCTAGGTAAAACTGTCTGTGTAATCCTCGCCATGCTGCCTTGCGTTGGTCTTCTCTTTGTGCAACGCGACTCCCCCCTACCGAACCAGCAAAAGGGCCGCCCTGGTCCCATAGGTGGCCATGGTTTCCCGCGATAGGTATCTATAGCTCCACACAAAATTCAACCGTTACACACATTTGACCCATCTCGGTGAGACCGAATAGCTAAACTCAGTGGGACCGATTAGTTCAAAATGTGAACGTTAGGAATCTCGGTGGGACCGACTGGAACAAATCGGTGAGACCGATGTGCTAGGGCTTTAGGGAAAACATTATCTCGGTGGCACCGATTGCATCAACTCGGTGAGACTGAAGTGAAGCAATAAGGCAACAATGAGAATGTCAAGCCAACTCGGTGAGACCGATTGCATGACTCGGTGAGACTGAAATAAATGCAACAAGTCATAGAGCGTTGGCAAGGCCATCACGGTGAGACCAAGATTCGTATCAGTGAAACCGAATTGCTATGGTTCCTGGCAGTGGCTATGTCATATGAACTCGGTGGCGCCGGATAAAAAGAATCGGTGGGGCCAAGTTGGAGATTAGGGTTTTGACATATTTGGATGGAGAAAGTGGTTGAGGGTTTTGGAGTAATACCACTAAGCATTTGAGCAAGCAAGCCATTAAGCAACACCTCACCTCATTTTAATAGTATTGGCTTTCCTATGGACTCAATGTGATGTTGGATCAGTAAAATAGAAATGAAGAGTCTTGAGCTTTTAGCCAATGCATGTCCTTAGCATTTTGAGGGGTCAACATCTCTAGCCCATGCCATGCCATTCATTGAACTTCCTGAAATATTTATCTTGAATGGATATTAGTTCAATGAGCTATATGTTTTTTTTGAGGAAATTGACAGTGGGAGAGCACTCCCACTGTGTTTTATATATATCTATATAACTGGGGTGTTTACATAGACATATACAGAGCAAAACTTAACCAGCCATCTACTACCCCCTCCCCATGGCTTAGGGAGGAGGCCAACTACCAGCTCTCCACAGGAGGAGTCAAGAAAGAAAGAGGTGACAAGGATCAACCTAGAGTATTACAAAGGTTTACAAATGAGCCTCTATGGGCCTCCTTGACTCTATGTTGGAGTTGACCCAGGTCGTTTTTGAAGCGTGACAACCAGGACCCAATAGTAGGGTCAACTCCTCGGAAGTGCTTGTTATTCCTCTCCTTCCATAGGCTCCACCCAGCAGTGAGAAAAACTTCCATGAAGAATGGGTCAGGCCATGAGTCTCTGTTCAATTTGATGGCAGTGAGACGGTTATAAAAGGGGGGCCAATGAATGCCAAGTTTGGTCCAGCAAGTTTTGCTAAAATCACAAGTGAAGATCATGTGGTCCACCGCTTCTTCAATTGGCAGCCCGCAAAGAAGGCAATCAAAATCGTCACCAATGTTGTAGTGCCTTCACTTCAACATATTGCGCGTGTTGAGCCTATCAAGGAAAAGTAGCCAGCCAAACACCTTCAACTTCATTGTACATTTTAATTTCCATAGGTGCTTGAACATGGGATCAACTTGGGCATCTCTAAAGAAGAAAGAGTAGTAGTCCTTAGGTCAAAACACGTCCGCGCCCCACATGTAGTGCCAAACATCAGTATTCGACGTGGAAGGGCAAAGCTTGGTCAGTGTTAGCTGCATGTCCCGGATTTCATCCAACGCGCTCGGTGACACATGGAGTTGAAAGGTTTCATGCAGATCGTTGGAGGCCCAGAAATCAGCAACTGAGATATCTTCGTGCAGAGCAAAAGAGAAGGCACGTGGGTGAGAGTCATGCAGCTGAAGGAAATATGCCCTAGAGGCAATAATAAAATTATTATTTATTTCCTTATATCATGATAAATGTTTATTATTCATGCTAGAATTGTATTAACCGGAAACATGATACATGTGTGAATACATAGACAAACATAATGTCACTAGTATGCCTCTACTTGACTAGCTCATTAATCAAAGATGGTTATGTTTCCTAACCATAGACATGAGTTGTCATTTTATTAACGAGATCACATCATTAGGAGAATGATGTGATTGACTTGACCCATTCCATTAGCTTAGCACTTGATCGTTTAGTATGTTGCTATTGCTTTCTTCATGACTTATACATGTTCCTACAACTATGAGATTATGCAACTCCTGTTTACCGGAGGAACACTTTGTGTGCTATGAAACGTCACAACGTAACTGGGTGATTATAAAGGAGCTCTACAGGTGTCTCCAAAGATACATGCTGAGTTGGCGTATTTCGAGATTAGGTTTTGTCACTCCGATTGTCGGAGAGGTATCTCTGGGCCCTCTCGGTAATGCACATCGCTATAAGCCTTGCAAGCAATGTAGCTAATGAGTTATTTACGGAATGATGCATTACATAATGAGTAAAGAGACTTGCCGGTAACGAGATTGAACTAGGTATTGAGATACCGACGATCGAATCTCGGGCAAGTAACATACCGATGACAAAGGGAACAACATATGTTGTTATGCGGTCTGACCGATAAAGATCTTTGTAGAATATGTAGGAGCCAATATGAGCATCCAGGTTCCGCTATTGGTTATTGACCGGAAGCGTGTTTCGGTCATGTCTACATAGTTCTCGAACCCGTAGGGTCCGCATGCTTAAGGTATTGATGACAGTTTTATTATGAGTTTATGTGTTTTGATGTACCAAAGGAGTTTGGAGTCCCGGATGAGATCGGGGACATAACGAGGAGTCTCGAAATGGTCGATACATAAAGATCGTTATATTGGATGACTATATTCGGACTTCGGAAAGGTTCCGAGTGATTAGGGTATTTTTCAGAGTACCGGAGAGTTGCGGGAATTCGCCGGGAGAAGTATTGGGCCTTATTGGGCCATACGGGAAAGAGAGAGGGGCTGCCTAGGGCAGGCCGCGCCCCCCCCCCCGAGGCGTAGTCCAAATTGTATTAGGAGGAGGGGTTGTGCCCCCTCCTTCCTTCCCTTCTCCCTTCCCCTTCCTTCTCTCCTACTCCTACTAGGAAAGGAGGAGTCCTACTCCCGGTGGTAGTAGGACTCCCCCCTTGGGCGCGCCTCCTCCTCTAGGCCGGCCCTCTCCTCCTCCCCCCTTTATATACGGAGGGGGGCACCCCAAAGACACAACAATTGATCTCTTGATCTCTTAGCCATGTGTGGTGCCCCCCTCCACCATAGTCCTCCTCGATAATATTGTAGCGGTGCTTAGGCGAAGCCCTGCGGTAGAACATCAAGATCGTCATCACACCGTCGTGCTGACGGAACTCTCCCTCGACACTCGGCTGGATCGGAGTTCGAGGGACGTCATCGAGCTGAACGTGTGCTAGAACTCAGAGGTGCCGTAGTTTTGGTGCTTGATCGGTCGGGCCGTGAAGACGTACGACTACATCAACCGCGTTGTTCTAATGCTTCTGCTTTCGGTCTACGAGGGTACATGGACACACTCTCCCCTCTCGTTGCTATGCATCACCATGATCTTGCGTGTGCATAGGAAAATTTTCGAAATTACTACGTTCCCCAACAGTGGTATCAGAGTCAGGTTTTATGCGTAGATGTTATATGCATGAATAGAACACAAGTGAGTTGTGGGCGATACAAGTCATACTGATTACCAGCATGTCATACTTTGGTTCGGCGGTATTGTTGGATGAAGCGGCCCAGACCGACATTACGTGTACGCTTACGCGAGACTGCTCTACCGACGTGCTTTGCACACAGGTGGCTGGCGGGTGTCAGTTTCTCCAACTTTAGTTGAACCGAGTGTGGCTATGCCCGATCCTTGCGAAGGTTAAAATAGCACTAACTTGACGAACTATCATTGTGTCTTTGATGCGTAGGTAAGAACGGTTCTTGCTCAGCCCGTAGCAGCCACGTAAAATTTGCAACAACAAAGTAGAGGACGTTTAACTTGTTTTTGCAGGGCATGTTGTGATGTGATATGGTCAAGACGTGATGCTATATTTTATTGTATGAGATGATCATGTTTTGTAACCGAGTTATCGGCAACTGGCAGGAGCCATATAGTTGTCGCTTTATTGTATGAAATGCAAGCGCCCTGTAATTGCTTTACTTTATCACTAAGCGGTAGCGATAGTCGTAGAAGCAATAGGTGGCGAGACGACAACAATGCTACGATGGAGATCAAGGTGTTGCATCAGTGACGATGGTGATCACAACGGTGCTTCAGAGATGGAGATCACAAGCACAAGATGATGATGGCCATATCATATCACTTATATTGATTGCATGTGATGTTTATCCTTTATGCATCTTATCTTGCTTTGATTGACGGTAGCATTTTAAGATGATCTCTCACTAATTATCAAGAAGTGTTCTCCCTGAGTATGCACCGTTGCGAAAGTTCTTCGTGCTGAGACACCACGTGATGATCGGGTGTGATAGGCTCTACGTTCAAATACAACGGGTGCAAAACAGTTGCACACACAGAATACTCAGGTTAAACTTGACGAGCCTAGCATATACAGATATGGCCTCGGAACACGGAGACCGAAAGGTTGAGCGTGAATCATATAGTAGATATGATCAACATAGTGATGTTCACCATTGCAAACTACTCCATCTCACGTGATTATCGGACATGGTTTAGTTGATTTGGATCACGTGATCACTTAGATGACTAGAGAGATGTCTGTCTAAGTGGGAGTTCTTAAGTAATATGATTAATTGAACTTAAATTTATCATGAACTTAGTCCTGGTAGTATTTTGCAAATTATGTTGTAGATCAATAGCTCGCGTTGTTGCTTTCATATGTTTATTTTGATATGTTCCTAGAGAAAACTGTGTTGAAAGATGTTAGTAGCAATGATGCGGATTGGATTCGTGATCTGAGGTTTATCCTCATTGCTGCACAGAAGAATTATGTCCTTGATGCACCGCTAGGTGACAAACTTATTGCAGGAGCAGATGCAGACGCTATGAACGTTTGGCTAGCTCAAAATGATGACTACTTGATAGTTTAGTGCACCATGCTTAAACGGCTTAGAATCGGGACTTCAAAGACTTATTGAACATCATGGACCATATGAGATGTTCCAGGAATTGAAGTTAATATTTCAAGCAAATACTCGAGTTGAGAGATATGAAGTCTCCAACAAGTTCTATAGCTAAAAGATGGAGGAGAATCGCTCAACTAGTGAGCATGTGCTCAGATTGTCTGGGTACTACAATCGCTTGAATCAAGTGGGAGTTAATCTTCCAGATAAGATAGTGATTGACAAAGTATGCAAGGGATGACGAAAACGATTCCCGAGCTCTTCGTGATGTTGAAATCGACGAAGGTAGAAATCAAGAAAGAGCATCAAGTGTTGATGATTGACAAGACCACTAGTTTCAAGAGAAGGGCAAAGGGAAAGAAAGGGAACTTCAAGTAGAATGACAAGCAAGTTGTCACTCCCGCGAAGAAGCCCAAAGCTGGACCAAAGCCTGAAACTGAGTGCTTACACTTCAAAGGAAATGGTCACTGGAAGCGGAAATGCCCTGAATATTTGGTGGACAAGAAGGATGGCAAATTGAACAAGGGTATATTTGATATACATGTTATTGATGTGTGCCTTACTAGTGTTTATAGTAGCCCCTGAGTATTTGATACTTGTTCGGTTGCTAAGATTAGTAACTCGAAAGAGGAGTTACAGAATAAACAGAGACTAGTTGAAGGGGAAGTGACGATGAGTGTTGGAAGTAGTTCCAAGATTGATACGATCATCATCACACACTCCCTATATTTTCGAGATTAGTGTTAAACCTAAATAAATGTTATTTGGTGTTTGCGTTGAGCATAAATATGATAAGATCATGTTTATTGTGATATGATTATTCATCTAAGATAGAGAATAAATTGTTATTCTGTTTACATGAATAAAACCTTCTATGGTCATACACCCAATGGTGATGGTTTATTGAATCTTGATCATAGTGATACACATATTCATAATGTTAATGCCAAAAGATGCAAAGTTAATAATGATAGTGCAACTTATTTGTGGCACCGCCGTTTGGGTCATATCGGTGTAAAGCGCATGAGGAAACTCCATAAAGATGGATTTTCAGAATCACTTGGTTATGAATCATTTGATGCTTGCGAACCGTGCCTTTTTGGAAAGATGACTAAAACTCCGTTCTCCGGAACAATGGAACGAGCTACTAACTTGTTGGAAATAATACATAGTACGCGGTCCAATGAGTGTTGATGCTCGTGGTGGGTATTGTTATTTTCTGACCTTCACAGATGATTTGAGCAGATATGCGTATATCTACTTAATGAAGCACAAGTCTGAAACATTTGAAAAGTTCAAAGAATTTCAGAGTGAAGTGGAGAATCATCGTAACAAGAAAATAAAAGTTTCTACAATCTGATCGTAGAGAAGAATATTTGAGTTACGAGTTTGGCCTTCATTTTAAACAATGTGGAATAGTTTCATAGTTCACGCCACATGGAACACCACAGCATAATGGTGTGTCCGAACGTCATAACCGCACTTTATTGGATATGGTGTGATCTATGATGTATCTTACCGATTTACCACTATCGTTTTGGGGTTATGCATTAGAGATAGCTGCATTCACTTTAAATAGGGCACCATCTAAATCCGTTGAGACGACACCGTATGAACTATAGTTTAGCAGTAAACCTAAGCTGTCGTTTCTTAATGTTTGGAGTTGCGATGCTTATGTGAAAAAGGTTTCAACCTGATAAGCTCGAACCCAAATCGGAGAAGTGCGTCTTCATAGAATACCCAAAGGAAACTGTTGGGTACACCTTCTATCACAGATCCGAAGGCAAAACATTCGTTGCTAAGAATGGATCCTTTCTAGAGGAGTTTCTCTCGAAAGAAGTGAGTGGGAGGAAAGTAGAACTTGATAGGGTAATTGTACCTTCTCCCGAATTGGAAAGTAGTTCATCATAGAAACCAGTTCTAGTGATGCCTACACCGATTAGTGAGGAAGCTAATGATGATGATCATGAAACTTCAGATCAAGTTACTACAGAACCTCGTAGGTCTTCCAGAGTACGGTCCGCACCAGAATGGTATGGTAATCCTGTTCTGAAAGTCATGTTACTAGACCATGATAAACCTACGAACTATGAGGAAGCGATGATGAGCCCAGATTCCGCGAAATGGCTTGAGGCCATGAAATCTGAGATGAGATCCATGTATGAGAACAAAGTGTGGACTTTGGTGGAATTGCCCGATGATCGGCAAGCCATATTGTATAAAGCTCGACTATCTACAAAGCTCACCTAAGGATATTCAAGAGGAAGACAGACGCTGATAGTAGCGCTACTATCTACAAAGCTCGACTTGTCGCAAAAAGGTTTTCGACAAGTTCAAGGTGTTGACTACAATGAGATTTTCTCAACTGTAGCGATGCTTAAGTCTGTCCGAATCATGTTAGCAATTGCCACATTTTATGAAATCTGGCAAATGGATGTCAAAACTGCATTCCTTAATGGTTTTCTTAAAGAAGAGTTGTATATGTTGCAACCAGAAGGTTTTGTCAATCCTAAAGGTGCTTACAAAATGTGCAAGCTCCAGCTGTCGTGGTTCTAAGTCTGACAGTAGTGTAGGGGGGTACTAAGGAGAGGCGAGATCCTAGCTATGGAGTAGTTGTGCACACAAGTGTTTTACGAGTTCATGCCCTTCTCGGAGGAAGTAACAACCCCACGTCTCAGAGCCTGGAGGCGGTCGACTGGATTATATGTGTGAGAGTTACAGGGGTGCGAACCCTTCTGCCAGTGGAGGGGGGTGGCTTATATAGAGGATGCCAAGACCCCAGCCAGCCCACGTAGCGGAGGGTTAAAGTACACTAAGGTCCGGAGTTACTGGTAACGCCTTACATAAAGTGTCATCATGACCATAAAGACTACTTAATTACAGACCATTTGGATACAGAGTAGATCTTGAACTCCTGGCGGCCGAGTGAGTCTTCATGGTCGAGTGTCTTCAAGTTTGTCGAGTGTCTTCCAGACCGTCGAGTGGAATCTCTCTTGGTCGACTAGGAGACGGTCTCTTCTGTAGATGTCCTTGGGGAGGGTACCTGAGACAGGTACATGACCCTACCCCAGGTACATGACTTCATCATTAGCCCCCAAATGGATCGAGGTTTGAGTGAGGAAGGAGTTGAGAATTCTTCCGACTCTTCTTTCTAAGCTATGAGTATGTCTTGTTCTGGATCAACTGACCGTAGGTGACGGTATCAACTTCGTTTTCAATTGCCTTGATCCATTCTGGATGTAGGTCGAGTGATCTTTCTACCCTTGGAGATCTCCGAGCGATGGATCGCAGGAGATCCTCCGTCTGACAAGTTTCTCTGCGGTTAGCGGATTTAGTGGGATCCAAATTTCGGGAAGTGCGCAAAGCGGAGCAGGCCGCGGTACTCGGATGGGATAAGACAGAGATGCCTCGATCCTCACGCCGCCTTTTTCGCCACGTATCCCTCGCATGACTGTTTTGGGATTTGACAGGATTGCCTGGGCCTACCTGTCAGCCACTCGGAAGCGACTCCATATAAGGGACCGGGCGGAGGTTTTTGAACAGTGCCTCCTCATTCTCCCCTCTCCCGTCTTCAGATTCATCCGCTGCCCGTGCTATCCGTTTAGCGCCGTTGCTCCGTACCAGCCTCGTCGGCGACAATGGTGAAGGAGAAGACGGCGGCTTTGGAGCGGGCGAAGAAGGCGACGACGCAGGTGAAGGGGAGAGCGCCCAGTCGGGGTGGATCCTCATCGCGGTCCCGCCTGCCACAAGGTTGGATCCAAGGGGATTGGATCCGCTCGACCATCACGCAGAAGGATCTCGATGACCTAGCCAACGAGGGGCTGATCGAGCACGGAGCAGCGAGGCTTCCGGGGACGGAATGGCAGCCGCAGCCTCAGGAGGGTGAGTGTTTCCTCCTAGCGACTCACGTCGATCGTGGATTTTCTTTGCCACCTCATCTTTTCTTTAAGGGGTTTCTGAACTTCTTCGGGGCTCAGATCCACCACTTCACACCCAATTCCATTGCCTATCTCGCCGCTTTCGTTTCTCTGTGTGAAAACTTCTTGGGTTGTCGGCCGCATTGGGGCCTCTTCAAACACATATTCACTTGCCGCTCTCAGACGGTCAAAAAGGCCAATCTGAATGACGAGAGAACCCAAGTAATCCAGATGTGTGGGGGTCTTGGGGTCCAGATGAGGAGTAAGAGTGCCTTTCCAGCCATGACCCTTCCCAAGTCAGTTCGAGGGTGGCAGTCGACCTGGTTCTACTGCCAAGACCAGTCGACGCCAGGACAGTCGACTGGTCTCCCTCTGTTCTTCATGGACCGAGTGAACAAGCCATCTTCTCTGAAGGTGCTCCCGGAGGAAAAGGCTCAGGTTAGGATGCTGATGGAGCGTGTGGTCCAACTCATTCGCGACGGAGTGATAGGCATGGATCTTCTAGAGGTCTTCCTTCGACGGCGCATTCAACCACTTCAGTATCGGGGGCATCCAATGTGGTTGTACTCTGGTCTTGAAGACACCTCCCGAGTCCATCCGGAGGAGGTCGATGATGTCACTCTGGAGAGGTGGATGACCGCCATCACAAGGAACATGGACAACCCTCGTGGAGCCAGGAGGATCCCGCCACTTGACCAGTCCTACGAGCCGGATAAGGTTTGACCATATTCTGCCAACTGTGCCTCTTGTTTTCTTCATTCTCTTTTGTTGCAATCTGGTCGACTGAAAATTCGTTTGTTGCCTTCCAGATCACTACCGAGATGTACTCGATGCCCAACGGGGCGCAAGAACAGACTGAAGAAGAAGAAGGAAGCGGAGGCGAAAGCCAGGAGGAGTGGGAGTCGGACAGCGACGAGGGTGATGAAGATGCTGGTTCTGAAGAGGAAGAGGAGGAGGAAGAGGAGGAGGCAGTCGAGCCTCCTCGTACTAAAAAACGGTCCAAGCTCGCCCATGACCCTGCGGTCGAGCGCGACAAGGGAGTCGTGCCTACTGGGCAATCGTCAAAACGCCCTCGAACGACTTCTCCGGCGCCGACTGAGAAAGCGTCGAAGCAACCCCAAGCGGCACCGACAAAACCAGCGAAGGCCTTACCGAAGATGAGGATGGAGATTCCGACTGTTTCTGGGTAACAGCATAACTCATGTTTTCCTTTCATCATGGGCATATTCTTGGTCGACCCGATCGTTGACCGACTGGTTTCTGAAATCGCAGTGCTGCTACTTCTAAGACTTCAGCCAGGCATGAGGATCAAGAGATGGAGGATGCTGCTACTTCTCATCCTGGTATGATCTGTGCAGTTTCGTTTTCGGTCGATTGGATCTTCATTTTTGACTTTGAACCTTTTCTGCAGCTCCACCTAGCGTTATCATCGATCTCCCTGACGATGACGATGAAGCGCCGCTGAGGCAAAGGAGGAGCAGGAAGTCGACTACTGGCAAGACTGCTCAGGTTGCGTCGGCACCCGGGCCATTGGTTCCGGAGGGGAGCAATGTTGCTCGGGCTACTGTGTCCTTTGCGGATCCGTTGACAAGTGCCCATCCTCCGTTGTCGAGTGCTGGCCAGCCTTCACTTTTCTCCACCCACCATGTCCCTGAAGACCAAGCAAGCGCTGCTAAAGAAGCTATACGCCAGGCGGGGGTTATGATGGAGCGAGTGAAGGCGATCCGAGACGCCAGTCAAGCAGCTTATGACGCTAGTTCAGCCCTTCAGAGCAATGTTCAGGTTGGTCGATCACTGCCTGTTCTGTTAGGATATGTTATCTGAAAACTTTCCTTTCTGAAAATCTTAGTATCTGTTGTACACCCACTGGGTGCATCGGTTGAGAATCTGGGTTGGTGGGGGCACGCTAAGTGCAGCCACTAGGTGTAGTCCCCAAGGCTATGGTCGACTGCTGGCAGTGGACTATAGTCTTTATGTCTTGAGTTTTTCTTATTTCTTGGTACTGTCTTCATTCGATCTGGTCGAATGGAATCATAAACCGGTGGGGGCACGCTGAGTGCACCCACTGGGTGTAGTCCCCGAGACTATGGTTGACTGCTGGTGGTCGACTATAGTCTGAAGAACACACACACTTTTTTTTGGGTCGACTAATCGACTCTGAGTCTAACTGATAGAACTAGTGGGGGCACGCTGAGTGCACCCACTGGGTGTAGTCCCCGAGACTACAATTGAATGTTCAGATTTAGCTGTAGTCTTAGAAATACTACAATTTTTCTCTTAGTCACTCGGAAGTGACCTATCTTTGACGTTTGTCGATTGGTTTTTTGCAGAAATCTTGCGAGCTTTCAGCTCGTTACACTGAATTGGAGAAAAAGCATATCCAACTCGAACTTGATCTGAAGCTTGTCCAGGAGAACTTCACGAAGGCGAAGGAGGAGGCAAAAGGTATGTTTGGTGAGAATCTTGACGACTGTCTTTACTTTTTGCCTGTCCCCGAGTCTGATCTTATTGTGATTTTGCAGATAAAATGAGGGATGCTCTGAAGAAGAAGGACCTTGACCTCGCGAGGCGCAAAAAGCGGCTTTGGACAAGACCAAACTTGCAGAAGAGAAGTTGGCTTCGGTCAGCAAACTTGAAGAGGAGAATGCCACTCTGGAAGCTGCTCTCGATGCGGCCAACAAGGAGGTCACCCAACAGAATCGTGAGAAGATAGCCCTGAGTGACAAAGTTGGCGAACTGGCGGGAAAGAAGAATGACTTGGAGGTTTATCTGGGAGGACTCGCCAAGAAGCTATTCCTCATGATCGAAGGTAACCCCTTATATCCGACTGGTAATTACTGACTTGCTGTAGGAACATTAGCGTATCCTTGAATCGTGTCCAAAGAATTCTGCCAAAACTTTGAAGAAGAGGCTGGCTTGGACCCCATCAACTCTCCAGTGAAAGATGAAGCCTCTATGAACATGCTCCGCCTCGAGTCTCGCGTTGCTGCAGTGGTCGACTACCTTGCAAGACTGAAGGCTGCAACGTCGCGCATCGATACATCACTCTGGCCAGAAGAAACACTTCAGAACGACCTCGAGTCTCTGATGACTCGACTGAACGAAGTTCCAAGTCGAGTGCAAGAATGGAAGAAGTCTTCTACCAGGTGTGGTGCCGACGTTGCTTTGTCCTTAGTCCGCGTCCGCTGCAAGGAAGCGAGAGAAGACAAGCTGGTGTCTCTCAAGGTGGCCAATACCAGGAAGCATGACTTCCGTTCTTTCATGGAGACCTTCATTGCTGCTGCCACTCGGATCGCAGACGAGATCGATCCGGACGAGTTTGTTGCGCCTTCCAGCCCTCCGCAGGAGGAGTAAAAAACTTCTATGCTTGATGCTTTGAATTTGCCTCGGAATGCCGAGTGATTCTTGTAACCGATAAACCTTAACAGGCTTGATGCCTGAGCACTTCTGGATCCGTAGGACGTTATCCGAACTTGGTTTGCCGTTGAAATATGTTTGCTTCTGCTTTCGAACAACCATCTTTCTTGGGTTGGAAAATATACTAGTGTCTGTGATGCTCTTTTGCAGGTAGGGACGAAGCACAAGTTGCAATCGACTCGTACTCGTCATGTTTAGGCGAGTGCTGGGCTGCAGCTAAGCCTTCAAGTGGGAGTTTGCTCCCCACTCGGTAGGATTTTAGAAACTTAGGCGAGCACTAGGCTGCAGCTAAGCCGCCGAGTGGGAGGTTTGCTCTCCACTCGGTAGGTTTTTGGAAACTTAGGCGAGCACTGGGCTGCAGCTAAGCCCCCGAGTGGGAGGTTTGCTCTCCACTCGGTAGGATTTTTAAAAACTTAGGCGAGCACTGGGCTGCAGCTAAGCCCCCGAGGGGGAGGTTTGCTCTCCACTCGGTAGGATTTTAGAAACTT
>NC_057798.1:291825552-291848264 GCF_018294505.1 Triticum aestivum | reverse complement strand
TCAGTAGGTTTTTGGAAACTTAGGCGAGCACTGGGCTGCAGCTAAGCCCCCGAGTGGGAGATTTGCTCTCCACTCGGTAGGATTTTTAAAAACTTAGGCGAGCACTGGGCTACAGCTAAGCCCCCGAGTGGGAGGTTTGCTCTCCACTCGGTAGGATTTTAGAAACTTAGGTGAGCACTGGGCTGCAGCTAAGCCCCCGAGTGGGAGGTTTGCTCTCCACTCGGTAGGATTTTAGAAACTTAGGCGAGCACTGGGCTGCAGCTAAGCCCCCAAGTGGGAGGTTTGCTCTCCACTCGGTAGGATTTTCATGGCGTAGCTTTGGAGGAGAAGGTAGCAGTCGACCTGCGCTTTGTCCTCCTTGTGGGACGCACGTTGTATTTATGGCGTAGCTCGGAAGGAGAAGGCAGGAGTCGACCTGCGCCTCGTCCTCTTTGCGAAGTGCACGTTGTATTTGTAGCGTAGCTCGGAAGGAGAAGGCAGGAGTCGACCTGCGCCTCATCCTCTTTGCGGAGCGCACGTTGTATTTGTGGCGTAGCTCAGAAGGAGAAGGCAGGAGTCGACCTGCGCCTCGTCCTCTTCGCAGAGCGCATGTTGTATTTTATACTTAGGCGGACACTAGGTTGCAGCTAAGACCCCGAGTGGAAGGCTGGCTTACCACTCGGTAGGGTTTTCAAAAACTTAGGCGAGCACTGGGCTGCAGCTAAGCCTCCGAGTGGAAGGCTGGCTTACCACTCGGTAGGGTTTTCAAAAATTTAGGCGAGCACTGGGCTGCAGCTAAGCCTTCGAGTGGAAGGCTGGCTTACCACTCGGTAGGATTTTGGTGAAACTTAGGCGAGTACTTGGACTGCAGCTAAGCCTTCGAGTGGAATGCTGGCTCACCACTCGGTAGGATTTTGTTTAAACTTAGGCGAAACGGATTCACAGCTAAGCCTCCGAGTGGAAGGCTGGCTTACCACTCGGTAGGATTTTTTTACAAACTTAGGCGAAACAGATTCGCGGCTAAGCCACCCACTGGGGGACTGATTTATGAGAACAAAAGCAATAACAATCACTGGGGAAAATTATGAAACTCTTGTCTTTGATAAATAAACTACAGAAGTACTTTTATTACAACTCATCTGAGTGAAAACTTAAGTATAAAAGGGGCGGAGCAGCTCCGCGTTCCATGCTCGGGGCTCGTCAATCTGGTGTTCGACATTGTAAAGGCGGTATGCTCCATTATGGAGAACCTTGGTGACGATGAAGGGACCTTCCCAAGTAGGATCAAGCTTGTGCGGCTTCTGCGAATCCACTCGGAGAACTAAATCTCCCTCCTGGAAAGCTCGACTCTTCACGTTTTTGGCATGGAAGCGACGCAAGTCCTGTTGATAAATGGTCGATCGGATCAATGCCATCTCTCTTTCTTCTTCTAGAAGGTCGACTGCGTCCTGTCGGGCTTGCTCTGCTTCAACTTCGGTGTAGATTTCGACTCGGGGTGCATTGTGAAGCAGGTCACTCGGCAAGACTGCTTCAGCTCCGTAGACCAAGAAGAACAGAGTTTTCCCAGTCGACCGGTTTGGCGTGGTCCTTAATCCCCAAAGCACCGGCGGAAGTTCGTCGACCCACGCACCAGCTGTGTGCTTGAGGTCGCGCATCAATCATGGTTTCATCCCTTTGAGAATTAAGCCATTTGCTCGTTCCGCCTGTCCATTCGACTGGGGGTGAGCGACTGAAGCATAGTCGACTCGTGTACCCTTAGATGTGCAGAAGGTTCTGAATTCCTCGGAGTCGAAGTTTGACCCGTTGTCTGTGATGATGCTATGTGGAACTCCATATCTGAATATCAACTCCCTGATGAAGCTGACGGCGGTGCCGACATCCAGATTCTTGATGGGTTTAGCCTCAATCCACTTGGTGAACTTGTCGACTGCTACCAGCACATGGGTGTAGCCGTTTTTGCCTGTTCTCAGTGGTCCAACCATATCCAACCCCCATACAGCGAAAGGCCAGACGAGTGGAATGGTCTTCAAGGCTGAGGCAGGCTTGTGTGACATATTGGAGTAAAATTGACATCCTTCACACTTGTCGACTATCTCTTTCGCCATCTCATTTGCTCTGGGCTAGTAAAAGCCCACTTGGTATGCTTTACCCACGATGGTCCGAGAGGACGCATGATGGCCACAGGTCCCCGAGTGGATGTCGTTGAGAATCATTCGACCTTCTTCCGGTGTTATGCATTTCTGGCTGACTCCAGTCGCACTTTCTCTATACAACTATCCCTTCATGACAGTAATGGCTTTGGATCAGCGGACGATCTCTCGAGCCTCTTCTTCATTCTCTGGGAGCTCTTTCCTCAGAATATAGGCGATATAGGGCACTGTCCAGTCGGGAATGATGACCAGAACTTCCATGATTAAGTCGACCACAGCTGGGACCTCGACTTCAGTCGGATCTATGGCGCTTTTTGGCTGCGGGGCTTCCTCAGTGAAAGGATCTTCTTGAACCGACAGCGTGTGAACATGCTCCAAAAACATGCCACTCGGAATGGCTTCTCTTTTGGAACCTATCTTCGCCAAGTCATCGGCTGCTTGATTTTTCAGTCGGGGGACGTGATGGAGCTCTAATCCCTCAAATTTCTTCTCCAGCTTTCTGACTGCATTGTAGTAACCAGTCATGGCTGGGCTTCTGACGTCCCACTCCTTCATCACTTGGTTGACCACCAAATCTGAGTCACCGTAGACCATGAGGCGACGGACACCGAGTGAAATGGCCATACGCAACCCGTACAAGAGTGCTTCGTATTCTGCTTCATTGTTGGAGGAATCAAAGTGAATCTGGAGTACATATCTGAGCTTATCTCCTCGGGGGGAAACCAACACTACCCCGGCACCGGAGCCATTCAGCATTTTGGAGCCATCGAAGAACATAGTCCAGTGCTCCGAGTGAACTTGAGTCGGTAACTTCTGTTCAGTCCACTCGGCAAGGAAATTTGCTATTGTTGGGACTTGATAGCTTTCTTTGCCTCAAATCTGATATCTAGGGGAAGAAGTTCAATCGCCCATTTTGCCACTCGACCAGTTGCGTCTCTGTTGTGCAGGATCTCTGGTAAGGGGGCGTCGCTGACGACTATGATGATATGGTCAGAGAAGTAGTGAGCAACTTTCTTCGTGGTCATATAAATCCCATATACAAGCTTCTCATAATGAGGGTATCATTGCTTGAATGGAGTCAGGACTTCGGAAATGTAATATACTGGGCACTGAACTTTGAAGGCTTTCCCTTCTTCTTCCCGCTCGACCGTAAGTACAGTACTGACGACTTGTCCTATGGCTGCAATATAAAGCAGCAAAGGCTCTTTGCTGATTGGGGCAGCAAGCACCGGCTGGGTGAAAAGCAGGGTTTTTAGCTCTGCAAATGCTGCATCAGCTTCAGGAGTCCACTCGAACTTGTCTGATTTCTTCATCAGTCGGTAAAGAGGTAATGCCTTCTCACCGACACAAGAGATGAATCGACTTAAAGCGGCCAAGCAACCAGTAAGCTTCTGAACATCGTGCACACGCACAGGTCTTTTCATTCGGAGTATAGTGCCTACTTTCTCTGGGTTTGCATCGATTCCTTGTTCGGAAACGAGAAAACCGAGTAACTTTCCACTAGGAACTCCGAATGTGCACTTGGATGGGTTAAGCTTGATATCGTACCTCCTAAGGTTGGCAAATGTTTCAGCAAGGTCAGTCAGCAGGTCAGAACCTTTCCGTGACTTGACCACAATGTCATCCATGTACGCTTCCACATTCCGACTGATTTGAGTGAGAAAACACTTCTGAATCATCCTCATGAACGTGGCTCCGGTATTCTTGAGGCCAAATGGCATGGTGACATAACAGAAGCACCCGAATGGGGTGATGAAAGCTGTTTTGATCTCGTCGGGTCCAAACAGACGGATTTGATGGTACCCGGAATAAGCGTCCAAGAAAGACAGTCGCTCACATCCCGCAGTCGAGTCGACTATTTGGTCGATGCGGGGAAGAGGAAAATGATCCTTCGGGCAGGCCCGATTGATATGCTTAAAATCGATGCACATGAGAAGCGAATTGTCCTTTTTGGGGACCATGATGACATTGGTGAGCCACTCAGAGTGGTAAATCTCTCGGATAAACTCCACTGCTAGGAGCAGAGCCACTTCTTCGCCAATAGCCTTCCTTTTCTGGACGGCGGACCGTCACAGATGTTCCTTCACAGGTTTTGCCTTCGAATCGACTCGCAGACGATGCTCAGCCAGTCCCCTGGGTACACCCGGCATGTCAGAAGGTTTCCATGCAAAGATGTCCCAGTTCTCACGGAGGAAGTGGATGAGCGCTTCTTCCTATTTGGGGTCGAGTGTTGTGGAGATATGAGTCGGAGCAGCGTTGGGGTCGGTCGGGTGGATGTGAACTGGTTTTGTCTCACCGGACGACTGGACCGCTGATTCCGTAGCAGGCTTTTTGGCTCGCAACAAATCACTCGGGTCTGCATTCCTCTGGTGTTCCTGCCACTCTTCTGCCACCATCTGAGCATCGGTGATCTTTGAGCCTTTCTGGAAGCACTCTTCCGCCTTCTTGCGGTTACCAGTGACAGTGATCACGCCTTTAGGGTTAGGCATCTTTAGTTTGAGGTACACGTAACATGGTCGGGCCATAAAACGTGCATAAGCTGGCCTGCCCAAAATAGCACTGTAGGCACTCTGGAAATCCACAACCTCAAATGTCAGCTTCTCTTTCCGGAAATTCTTTGAATCACCAAAAACTACATCAAGAGCAATCTGGCCGAGTGACGCGGCCTTCTTGCCAGGGATGACTCCATAGAAACTCATGTTGCTTGTGCTCAGTCTGGACATCGAAATGCCCATCCCTTTCAGCGTCTCAGCGTACAGTATATTCAAACTGCTGCCACCGTCCATCAACACTTTGGTCAGTCGAGTGCCCTCAACGACTGGGTCGACCACCAACGCTTGCCTCCCAGGGGTGGCAATGTGCGTCGGGTGATCAAATTGGTCGAATGTAATGGCAGTCTGAGACCACTTCAGGTAATTGGGTGTTGACAGAGCAGCCATATTCACTTCTCGGTTTATAACTTTCAGTCGGTTTTTGCTCTCAACGTCAGCAAAAACCATCAAGGTGGAATTGACCTGTGGATATTCCTCGTCACTGTCCTCCTTGTCCTCAACCTTGTCCGACTCTTTTTCTTTGTCCTTGGATTGCTTCCCTTGGAACTGTTGTATCAGGAGTCGACACTGTCGAGTGGTATGCTTCGGGTAGATGAAATTACCCTCTTCGTCTTTCTTGGTGTGGATGTGACATGGCAAATCCATCACGTCATTTCCTTCTTTATCTTTTACTTTCTTGGGGTTCCAAGGCCCCTTGGGCTTCCCTTTGAACTTTCCTTGATTCAGGGCCAAGGCTTCTGTAGGAGCGACTGGCTCAGCTTTACGCTTTTGCTTCCGACTGGAATTTCCACCTCCGGTGTCCTGGGCGACTGACTTGTGCTTGCCGCTCCGGAGCCGATCCTCTTCCTCACCATTGGCATATTTGGTGGCTATTTCCATCATTCGACTCAGAGACATGTCTCCGGTTCGACCGAATTTCAGGCTTAGCTCTCTGTACTTTACGCCCTCCTTGAAGGCGCAAACTGCCTGGTGATCAGATACATTCTCTACCATGTGATGCAGTGTGATCCATCTCTGGATGTAATCCCTCAGAGTCTCATTCGACTTCTGCACACAAGATTGCAGCTCTGTCAGTCCTGCTGGTCGCTTGCATGTTCCTTCGAACGTCCTGACAAACACTCGGGAGAGGTCTTCTGACGTGTAAATGCTGCTGGGTGTCAACTGATTCAGCCATGCTCTGGCTGACCCCTCCAACATAAGAGGCAGATGCTTCATGGCCACCTCGTCATTCCCGCCGCCGATCTGAACAGCCACTCAGTAGTCCTCAAGCCAAGTATCAGGCTTAGACTCACCGTTGAAATTGCTGACTCCAGTCGCCAACCTGAAGTTGGGAGGAATCACCGCGGCTCTGATGGCTCTGCTGAAACACTCTGGTCCGGAGACATGCACTTGGCTGCTGGTGGGTACATCTCTGTCATTACCCTCTGTGTGGGCTCTGTTCCGGTCGACCAAACCTTGAACGATGATGGATCTCGCATCAAAGCCTGGTTCCCTGGGGTCGACTGGAATCCTTCGTCCGCCGCTGTGCTGGCGTCTATCATCCTGCTGTCGAGGCACATATGATCCACCCCTCGGGGGAGGAGTGGGCACCGATATCGATCGTTGCGATCGAATCGGTGATCATACTGCTCATAATTCCTGTACTGATCGTGCCGGTCACCACGCCCTTCACGCCTCGGGGGCGATCTGGGGCTATTAGCCGACTGGACCGTATTCGCCGCCATGGATCTGCTATGAATCCTGTTCCGTGACTGCGATATAGCTGAATTCTGATCTCCTATTGCTCGGAGCAAATCTCTGATCTGCATCAAGCCTCTGCCAGCCTCTGACTGGGAAGGCTGAATTGACTCTGCTATACGGGTTGCAGCTGCTAAATTCTGAATCGGAGTTCGATATACCTGAGTCGGAGGTTTAAAGAGTTGGCGTCGATTGGAGTCTGGAATCCGTTGTCGCGCACGCTCGTCGAGTGCCCGCTGAAGGTTCTCGAGTCGAGTGCGCTCAGCCAGGTTGGCCAAGCGCACGTCCTCTAAGGCGCGAGCCTCAGGGGTTTCTCCAACGATCGGAGTGTGAAGCGCATCCATGTTCCGGCGGTGAAGCTCTTCCCTCTGCTGCGAATTGAGGGGCTCGGGGAGATATTCCTCGTGGTCGTGCGACGGATCGCCTCCGCTGTTGCCTCCCTCGGCGCCAGCAAAGCCGAGGGGAGCGTGCGGTCCATTGACCATCAGGACCTCCGCTGCTGGATCACTGCTGTCGCACTCGGATGCAGTCTCTGCGGAGCCAGTCGACAGGTCGAACAGGCCGTAGAGAGATTCGTCGGGCTCGATTGCCGTGACTTGGGCGGTGGTCGACTGTTGAGCTAGCGCGTGTCTCACCCACCGCTGAAGCCTTGACCGACCGGAGCGCTTACGCCGGCAGAAGGACGACACGAAAACCGGCCGATACTGGGTCGACGGTTGCCGCAGAAGGACGCCGCGGACGCATGCTCGAAAGTGCGTGGCTCCGCGGACCGGGAGCGCATCCACGTCGAGCGGAGCCTCCTGCAGCCAGGCAGAGTCGTCGGCGACGAATGTGAGCGCGCCGAGACGGATCTCGCGGCCCTCAACCAAAACTCCACCGGAAACCATGATGATGGGAATCGAAAAGATTGCAACTTCTCCAATAAGTCGCTAAGACAGCTGCCCCACGGTGGGCGCCAACTGTCGTGGTTCTAAGTCTGACAGTAGTGTAGGGGGGTACTAAGGAGAGGCGAGATCCTAGCTATGGAGTAGTTGTGCACACAAGCGTTTTACGAGTTCAGGCCCTTCTCGGAGGAAGTAACAGCCTTACGTCTTGGAGCCCGGAGGCGGTCGACTGGATTATATGTGTGAGAGTTACATGGGTGCGAACCCTTCTGCCAGTGGAGGGGGGTGGCTTATATAGAGGATGCCAAGACCCCAGCCAGCCCACGTAGCGGAGGGTTAAAGTACATTAAGGTCCGGCGTTACTGGTAACGCCTTACATAAAGTGTCATCATGACCATAAAGACTACTTAATTACAGACCGTTTGGATACAGAGGAGATCTTGAACTCCTGGCGGTCGAGTGAGTCTTCATGGTCGAGTGTCTTCAAGTTCGTCAAGTGTCTTCCAGACCGTCGAGTGGAATCTCTCTTGGCCGACTGGGAGACGATCTCTTTTGTAGATGTCCTTGGGGAGGGTACCTGAGACAGGTACATGACCCTACCCCAGGTACATGACTTCATCACCAACGATCCATCTATGGACTGGTGCAAGCATCTCAGAGTTGGAATATACGCTTTGATAAGCATATAGTTTTATACAGACTTGCGGTGAAGCCTGTATTTACAATAAAGTGAGCGGGAGCACTACCGCCTTTCTGATAAATATATGTGAGTAACATATTGTTGATCAGAAATGATGTAGAATTTTTCTGGAAAGCATAAAGGAGTATTTGAAAGGAGTTTTTTAAAAGAAAGACCTCAGTAAAGCTACTTACATATTGAGCATCAAGATCTATTGAGATAGATCAAGACGCTTGATAAGTTTTTTCAATAAGTACATACCTTGTCAAGATTTTGAAATAGTTCAAAATGGAACAGTCAAAGAAAGAGTTCTTGCCTGTGTTGCAAAGGTGTGAAATTGAGTAAGACTCAAATCCCGACCACGGCAGAAAATAGAAAAGAGAATGAAAGTCATTCCCTATGCCTCAGTCATAGGTTCTATAAAGTATGCTATGCTATGTACCAGACCTATTGTATACCTTGCTCTGAATTTGGCAAGGGAGTACAATAGTGATCTAGGAGTAGATCACTGGACACTGGTCAAGAATATCCTTAGTGAGGACTAAGGAAATATTTCTCGATTATGGAGGTGATAAAAGAGCCCGTCGTAAAGAGTTACATCGGTGCAAGCTTTCACACCAATCTAGATGACTCTAAGTCTCAATCTGCATACATATTGAAAGTGGGAGCAATTAGCTAGAGTAGCTCCGTGCAGAGTATTGTTGACATAGAATATTTGCAAAATACATACGGCTCTGAATGTGACAGACCCGTTGACTAAGCTTCTCCCACGAGCAAAACATGATCATACCTTAGTACTCTTTGGATGTTAATCACATAGTGATGTGAACTAGATTATTGACTCTAGTAAACCCTTTGGGTGTTGATCACATGACGATGTGAACTATGGGTATTAATCACATACAGATGTGAATATTGGTGTTAAGTCACATGGCGATGTGAACTAGATTATTGACTCTAGTGCAAGTGGGAGACTGAAGGAAATATGCCCTAGAGGCAATAATAAAGTTATTATTTATTTCCTTATATCATGATAAATGTTTATTATTCATGCTAGAATTGTATTAACTGGAAACATGATACATGTGTGAATACATAGACAAACATAATGTCACTAGTATGCCTCTACTTGACTAGCTCATTAATCAAAGATGGTTATATTTCCTAACCATAGACATGAGTTGTCATTTGATTAACGAGATCACATCATTAGGAGAATGATGTGATTGACTTGACCCATTCCGTTAGCTTAGCACTTGATCATTTAGTATGTTACTATTGCTTTCTTCACGACTTATACATGTTCCTACAACTATGCGATTATGCAACTCCCGTTTACTGGAGGAACACTTTGTGTGCTACCAAACGTCACAACGTAACTGGGTGATTATAAAGGAGCTCTACAGGTGTCTCCAAAGGTACATGTTGAGTTGGCATATTTCGAGATTAGGTTTTGTCACTCCGATTGTCACAGAGGTATCTCTGGGCCCTCTTGGTAATGCACATCACTATAAGCCTTGCAAGCAATGTAGCTAATGAGTTATTTACGGAATGATGCATTACATAACGAGTAAAGAGACTTGCCGGTAACGAGATTGAACTAGGTATTGAGATACCGACGATCGAATCTCGGGCAAGTAACATACCGATGACAAAGGGAACAACGTATGTTGTTATGCGGTTTGACCTATAAAGATCTTCGTAGAATATGTAGGAGCCAATATGAGCATCCAGGTTCCTCTATTGGTTATTAACCGGAAACGTGTTTCGGTCATGTCTACATAGTTCTCGAACCTGTAGGGTCCGCACGCTTAAGGTTTTGATGATAGTTTTATTATGAGTTTATGTGTTTTGATGTACCGAAGGAGTTCGGAGTCCCAGATGAGATCGGGGACATGACGAGGATTCTTGAAATGGTCGATGCGTAAAGATCGATATATTGGACGACTATATTCGGACTTCGGAAAGGTTCCGACTGATTCGGGTATTTTTGGAGTACCGGAGAGTTACGGGAATTCGCTGGGAGAAGTATTGGGCCTTATTGGGCCATATGGGAAAGAGAGAGGGGCTGCCTAGGGCAGGCCGCGTGCCCCCCAAGGCCTAGTCCGAATTGGACTAGGGGGAGGGGCTGCGCCCCCTCCTTCCTTCCCTTCTCCCTTCCCCTTCCTTCTCTCCTACTCCTACTAGGAAAGGAGGAGTCCTACTCCCGGTGGGAGTAGGACTCCCCCCTTGGGCGCGCCTCCTCCTCTAGGCCGTCCCTCTCCTCCACCCCTTTATATACGGAGGAGGGGGGCACCCCAAAGACACAACAATTGATCTCTTGATCTCTTAGCTGTGTGCGGTGCCCCCATCCACCATAGTCCTCCTCGATAATATTGTAGCGGTGCTTAGGCGAAGCCCTGCGACGGTAGAACATCAAGATCGTCACCACACCGTCGTGCTGATGGAACTCTCCCTCGATACTCGGCTGGATCGGAGTTCAAGGGATGTCATCGAGCTGAACGTGTGCTAGAACTCGGAGGTGTTGTAGTTTCGGTGCTTGATCGGTCGGGCCATGAAGACGTACGACTACATCAACCGCGTTGTTCTAACGCTTCCGCTTTCGGTCTACGAGGGTACATGGACACACTCTCCCCTCTCGTTGCTATGCATCACCATGATCTTGCGTGTGCGTAGGAAATTTTTCGAAATTACTACGTTCCCAACAACAGCACATCATGCGCCCATAGATCTTTCCAAAGCAAAGTGGTCTTCCCGTCCACTAACTGAACATGAGATATGCCCCTGAAGGTTGGTGTCAGTTTTAGAATATCGCACCACCAGAAAGAACCGGCCGGGTCCACTACATGTGGTATTTTGTCGACGTAGAGATTGTCCCATAACAGGTGAACCCAGGGAACATACATTTTTTATAGAATTTGTGGAGGAATTTTAGGAGCAGGGCTTCATTATGGATTTTGAGATTGATCACTCCGAGCCCACCTTTATCTTTGGGTCGACAGACCATGTCCTAGGCCGCAAGAGAGGAGCATTTATCACCTTGCTCGGATTTCTTAGTCCAGAGACAACGTCTTCTGATTTTGTCTAGGATTTCAAGAAGCTTGGGCGGAAATTTGAGTGTACACATGGCAAATATAAGAAGAGATGTGACTGATGCATTCAGCCAGGATAATCTGCCACCGTTAGTCATCAGAGCAATGGTTGACGTTAAACGCTTTTCCAATCGGCAAACAAGAGGCATGAGGTCTTGGACTGTAGGCCGAGTGGTACCCAGAGGCAGACCAAGGTAGGTGAAAGGCAGCGTGCCAACATTACAGCCAAAAACCCTTGCAAGAACATTCACTGAGGAGGGGTCAAGATTGATCGGAATCAATCTGGACTTGTGAAAATTGAGTTTCAATCGAGTAGAGGTGGCGTAATCCGATAAGATCTCCTTGACCAAAGTAGCTTGACGGATGCATGCAGGTAGGACTAACAAAGAGTTGTCTGCGTATTGAATAACAGGGTAATCTGTTTGTCCAATGCAAGGAAAGGGGAGCTCGATTTTACCTTGTCTGAATGCATCATTTATGGCAGACTGTAGTAAATCCGCAGCGAGCACAAAAATGAGAGGGGACAGGGGATCCCCCTGTCAGACTCTGCATCGATATTGGAATTGTCGGCCCGGGACCCTGTTGAGAAGAACAAAAGATCGCCCAGAGGATAATAAGCATTTGATCCAGGAAATCCATTTGTCATTGAAGCCCATGTGACGCATAATCTGGATCATCGAGTCATGAGCAATTGTGTCAAAGGCCTTGGCAAAATCAAGTTTGAGCAAAACGATCTGTCTGCTCGAGCTTTAGCATTGGTGTATGTACTGATAAGTCCAGGAAAGGCAACCCTGGATAGTCCTCCCCTTAATGAAGCCATATTTATTGCGGTGAACTAAGTCCAAAATAGAAGATTGTAGCCGATCTGCTAGAATTTTTGTAATCAACTTGAGGCAGCAATTCAAAAACGTGATTGGTCTGTAATCATTTACTGTTTCCAGGGAGTCGACTTTAGGGATTAGCATGATGAGCCCATCATTGATGCTGTTAATGTCCAGGGTGCCATCATAAAATTGAGCACACAGGTCATAAAAATCATGCTTGATGATAGGCCAACATGCCTTGAGGAAAACTCCACTGAATCCATCAGGGCCAGGTGCACGATTTGGAGGCATGTCATTAACAACTTGGTCAATTTCTTTTTGTGTGAACGGCTCGGTCAGGCGATCAAGATTATCAGATCTTTTGATGAGGTCTGGCAGAGAGAATTTCATCTCAGTGGTTGAAGTGGAGCCAAGACGATTTTTATAAGTGAGGAAGAAGAGGGCCTCTTTACTAGTGTGATCTTCAATTATAGCACCACTGCCGTCACGTAATCTTGCAATCTTATTCTGTCTGTACCTTTCAGTTGCAATGGCTTGGAAAAACTTAGTATTTTCATCTCCAAATTTGATCCACCTAATAGTGCAGCGTTTTTTCCAATAAAGCTTCTGGTACCGGAGGAGCCTGAGCAAGTGTGTTTTTAGAATTGTTCTGAAATTAGCCTCTGGTATAGTGAGTGTGCGTTTGTTTTCAAGCTCGTCAAGGTCAGCCAGTACACAATTGCAGTTAGAAATAGCAATAGAGAGTCAGGAGATGTTCTTACTCTAGTGTTTTAGTGCATGCCTCAGGACTTTGAACTTGCGACAAAGTTTAGTTGCAGAATTCTCTGACCTAACAGGCCTTTCCCAAACATCTTGCACAACATCCATAAATCCTAGGTGAAGGATCCAGTACAACTCAAAACGGAAAATCTTACTGCGAGGAATCTTGGTTTCAATACTGACAACACATGGAATATGATCGGATACCGGTTTGCCAAGGGGTTTCACCAAGGTTTTGGGGTATACCTTGGTCCAGTTAAGAAAAGTAAAAAAACCAGTCAATTTGCTCGAGGAGGGGGTCAGTTTGCATATTACTCCAGGTGTAAGCACGGCCCTGAACTGGCAGTTCAATAAGTTGCTCTTTATGAATGATGTCGTTAAAGGTGATCATGTCTTGCATGTTTCCCCCAGGCTTGTTACGGTTATCAGGTGCATGCATATAGTTAAAATCTCTAAGGAATAACCGGTCTTGTCCATTAGGAATGTTCACGTCATAGAGCCAATTAGTAAAAATATCGCGTTCCTCGCTAGTGCAAGGACCATAAACATTCGCTAGTGTCCAGGTTTGAGAGGTTTGCGTACTGACGAAAGAGGTAACTAGCGCATGCGTGTCGATTGAAACTACTGTGCCAGAGTAAACAGAGCTTTTCCATATGGTGAGAATCCCACCTGAGGCACCACACGATGGAACAACAGCAAATTGATCAAACTAACGAGGACAACACGTTTTAACAAAAGCAGAAGTAATGTCAGACAACTTGGTCTCCTGAAGACAAACTATAGTGCAGCCACTTGAGATGATCGCATTATTAAGAGCTCAAAGTTTCTTCTTAGAATTTAAACCTCTGATATTCCATGAGAGAACATTCCAGCAGCATAAAGAAGGCATGGCACGGATAAAAAGTTACTCAAGAGGAGCAGAGGGACCCTCCTCCTGATCTTGGACGGTAGGAGTACCTGAAGTTGTTGGTGCAGAAACAGCCGGCAGGGAAAGAAGAGCTTCAGCAGTGAGCTCAGCTTCTGGAATGGTGCACCTGTTGATGCCAATGTGTTGCAGAGTTGATACCAGTGTTGGAGGAGGGATGCCATCATCCGCAGAAGGGGCAGAACTTGAAGACCCAATCAAAGGAGCCAACCTGGGCTTGACCTTGGAGGTGTACGCACGATTGTCAGTAAGCGCTGGGACCTTGAAGCCATTGTATTTGTTCGAGCGTGAGCTACACCGAACATCCACCATGGACAGAGGAGCAGCAGGTCTCGAGCATCTGGGTTGGAGGATCAGTCAAGGTACCATGGTTAAGATCAAGTGCATCAGGTAGCCCAGAAAATCTGACATCACAAGCATGCTGGAGCGGGTTAACAGTCTCTGCAGACAGTAAGGTGACACTTTCAGACACTGGCAGGGTTGAAAGGCTGTCCAAAATAGCAGGTTCCAGAGGGAGAGAATTTTCCTCGACAGCTGCAACCTCAGAACCATCCAAAATATCCGGAACAGGGTGGATCTCTTCAATATGCATGGCAGGCAGAACAGCCAAAGGCTTTTGCATGAAACTAATGCCAGAAGAATATGCAGTGACAAGAACAGTAAGTTGAGAGCGGGGTGAACGCAGTCCATAGCCAGAGCTCTAGGGACCAAATGTGGCAATCATCGGACGAAGCGCTTGAAAAATGAAGGTGTTCAGATTGTGGCGCGGGATTGGGTCATCCAGCAGAACATCAAGAAGCTCATCTCCTTGAGCAGAGAGGCCAAAAGAGATCCCTTGACTGTGCAGAGACACCGAGATGGTCAGGGCAGCAGAAGGCACAGGAGAGCTGACATCACATCCATCGTGTGTTGCTCGATACCAAGATGAGAAGACCCAGAGCTTGAGCTATCAGTCACGGTGATGGAATCATTCCAGGCTTGATATGCATTGTCGGTGATATTGTTAGCAGGGACTATGCCATCTTGGAAGGTGTGGCCTTGAGCATTAAGCCATGCCTAGTAATTGACAAGGTGTGGGGGCATGGCTAGAGGCGGGGGAGCAGACCACGCATCCCAAGCCACATTGACATTACCATGAGCATTGTGAGCATTGTCCTGGCCACCACCATTGCCAGGGGGAGGAGCGCCATTCTACACAAGCCAGTTGTGCACTTGCTGCTGATAAAGTTGTTCCGCAGTCAGATCAGGGCCAAACAAAGGGTGAGGCTCTTCGTCAGGAGGTGGCATTTCTTCATCAACGGGTGGAACTTTAGGTAGCAGACCATGGCCATCAATGCTTCGAAGAATCATGATCTGTACTGTCCAACAATCCTTGGCACCCCCGAGTTGCCACACAACAAAACTCTTCGGGATCAAACGCATGCGGAGCACTCTAACTTTGAGCAACATGAATCTGCGATCTTGCCTTGGATTGTACCACGAGACGAGGGAGCCATAACCACCCAAAGCTTTAGTGATGTAATAATCAGTTTGATAGTCGTAGGGGAAGCCAAATAACATCAACCAAACTTCAGGACCAAACGATGTAGTACGACGGTTAAGAGCTTCATTGTGGGGAACAAAAGTGACAAGCAGATCTTCCTCTTCAAGCTCGAACGGTGTGGCAATAGCAGTATCTCTCAAGAACGAGTCGGTAAATCCAAAAACTCCAATCCCAAACGGATGATCACTGACCTCAGTAGTGAAGAGCCGCGCTTCGTGTAGGAGGGCCACGATCTGGTTGCGGATCAGAGCAGACGATGCAGAGGGACATAATGGCCCGTCTCTGCAATCGCCAAGAACTCATGGCTGAGAGGGGCAATGGGGCCAACCACCATGCCGCTACGCACTAATCGGTCCGCCGGACCGGGCTCGACTGCAAACTCGGGCGGGAGGAAGGGGTCTGGGTTGAAAGGGTAGTTCGCCATGGAAGAGGAGTCTGAGACAGGGCAAGAGCAGGTTCTGCCGATGGGACAGGGTAGAGCTGGGGCTTTTGGGTTTTCGAGGTGGAAGACGAAGCGTGAATGGGGGCGGAGTGGGTGTGGATTACCTTAGGTACTGATACGTCTCCAACGTATCTATAATTTGTGATTATTCCATGCTATTATATTACCCCTTTTGGATGTTTATGGGCTTTATTTTACACATTTATATCATTTTTGGGACTAACCTACTAACCGGAGGCCCAACCCGTATTGCTGTTTTTTTTGCCTATTTTAGTATTTTGAAGAAAAGGAATATGAAACGGAGTCCAAACGGAATGAAACCTTCGGGAGCGTGACTTCTGGAACGAACGTGATCCAGAGGACTTGGAGTGCAAGTCAAGAAGCAGCCGAGGCTCCCACGAGATAGGAGGGCGCCCCCCTATAGGGTGCGCCCCCTATCTCGTGGGCCCCTTGGGCGTCCATCGGCGTACTTCTTCCTCCTATATAAGCCTACATACCCCGAAAACATCCAGGGAGCAGACAAAACATAATTTCCACCACTGTAACCTTCTGTATCCGTGAGATCCCATCTTGGAGCCTTCACTGGTGTTCTGCCGGAGGGGGAATCGACCACGGAGGGCTACTACATCAACATCCTTGCCCCTCCGATGAGTTGTGAGTAGTTTACCATAGACCTACGGGTCCATAGTTATTAGCTAGATGGCTTCTTCTCTCTTTTTGGATCTCAATACAATGTTCTCCCCCTCTCTTGTGGAGATCTATTCGATGTAAACTCTTTTTGCGGTGTGTTTGTAGAGATCCGATGAATTGTGGGTTTATGATCAAGTTTATCTATGAATAATATTTGAATCTTCTCTGAATTCTTTTATGTATGATTGAGTTATCTTTGCAAGTCTCTTCGAATTATCAGTTTGGTTTGGCCTACTAGATTGATCTTTCTTGCCATGGGAGAAGTGCTTAGCTTTGGGTTCTTGCGGTGTCCTTACCCAGTGACAGAAAGGGTTGCAAGGCACGTATTGTATTGTTGCCATCGAGGATAACAAGATGGGGTTTATATCATATTGCTTGAGTTTATCCCTCTACATCATGTCATCTTGCTTAAAGCGTTACTCTATTCTTATGAACTTAATACTCTAGATGCAGGCAGGAGTCGGTCGATGTGTGGAGTAATAGTAGTAGATGCAGGCAGGAGTCAGTTTACTTGTTGCGGACGTGATGCCTATATACATGATCATGCCTAGATAATCTCATAATTATTCGCTTTTCTATCAATTGCTCAGCAGTAATTTGTTCACCCACCGTAATACTTATGCTATCTTGAGAGAAGCCACTAGTGAAACCTATGGCCCCCGGGTCCATCTCTTATCATATTTGCTTCCAATCTACTTTTATTTGCATCTTTACTTTTTGCATCTATATTATAAAATACCAAAAATATATTTATCTTATTATACTATCTTTATTACATCTCACTTCCGCAACTGGTCGTGAAGGGATTGACAACCCCTTTATTGCGTTGGTTGCGAGTTCTTTATTTGTTTATGTAGGTGCGTGGGACTTTTGAGGAGCCTCCTACTGGATTGATACCTTGGTTCTCAAAAACTGAGGGAAATACTTACGCTACTATTGCTGCATCACCCTTTCCTCTTCAAGGAAAACCAACACAATCTCAAGACGTAGCAAGAAGGATTTCTGGTGCCGTTGCCGGGGAGGTCTTCGCTCAAGTCAAGACATACCAAGTACCCATCACAAACTCATCTCCCTCGCATTTACATTATTTGCCATTTGCCTCTCGTTTTCCTCTCCCCCACTTCACCCTTGCCGTTTTATTCGCCCTCTCTTTCCCAATCTCCTCCTCTCTTTTCGCTTGCCTTTTTCTGTTTGCTTGTGTGCCTGTTTGTCCTTATGGCTTCGCCTAAGGGTTCTGACCACCTTCTCAGAAGGTTGGAAGAGATTGAATCAAATATTAGAAGATTTATGAATTTGCAATTTGAGCATAATAATTTCTTTAGAAAAGAGCTTAAGGAACAAAAAGGTTTTTTGGGTTTTATGAACAAAGAGCTTGATGATATGAATAAAGAATTTTATGGTGTTAACGCTCAAATTACCCGGCTTGAAAATGCTATAGCCAAAATTTCTGATAAGCAAGCCACCTTAGTCAATAAGATGGCCGCCAAACCAGAAAAGTTAGATGAAAATAATGATGAGGATCTTAAAGTTATTCATGCGTCTCCTATTAGATCTATGTTCTGCAATATGAATTTGAATAATTATGGGACTGATGATGAGTCATCTTTGCCTAGAAGGCGTCCCAAGAATTCAGAGTTTTTAGATCTTGATGCTAAATTTGGTAAAAGTCGGATTGGAGAGGTCACAACTTTAAATATCATTGAACCCACTATCTCGGATTTCAAGGATTTTGATTATGATAATTGTTCTTTAGAAGGTTGTATTTCCTTGTTGCAATCCGTTGTTAATTCTCCTCATGCTTATAGTCGAAATAAAGCTTTTACCAAACATATTGTTGATGCCTTGATGCAATCTTATGATGAAAAACTTAATTTGGAAGTTTCTATACCTAGAAAACTTAATGATGAGTGGGAACCTACTATAAAGATTAGAATTAAAGATCATGAGTGTTTTACTTTGTGTGATTTGGGTGCTAGTGTTTCCACGATTCCGAAAACTTTATGTGATATTCTAGGTTTCCATTATCTTGATTATTGCTCTCTAAATTTGCACCTTGCGGATTCCACCATTAAAAAGCCTATGGGAAGGATCAATGATGTTCTTATTGTTGCAAATAGAAATTTGGTGCCCGTAGATTTTATCGTTCTTGATATAGATTGCAACCTTTCTTGCCCTATTATTCTTGGTAGACCTTTCCTTAGAACGATTGGCGCGATTATTGATATGAAGGAAGGGAATATTAGATTCCAATTTCCATTAAAGAAAGGCATGGATCACTTTCCAAGAAAGAAAGTCAAATTACCTTATGAATCTATCATGCGGGCTACTTATGAATTTAGTGCCAAAGATGGCACTCGTTAGATCTATCTTCGCTTTTATGCCTAGCTAGGGGCGTTAAACAATAGCGCTAGTTGGAAGGCAACCCAATTTTCTTTATGTTTTTTTGTTTTTGCTCCTGTTTAGTAATAAATCTTGCATCTACCTTCTGTTTAGATGTGTTTTTATCTTTTAATTAGTGTTTGTGCCAAGTAGAACCCATAGGATAACCTATGATGATAGTTGATTTGATTCTGCTGAAAAACAGAAACTTTGCGCGCACGAATATAATTTTGTTAAATCACAGAAACGTTATTTTGCATTGATTATTTTTTCTTATGATCAATAAACAAATTTTCCAGGACTTCCTATTTTGGTAGGATTTTTAGAGGTGCAGAAGTTTGCGTTAGTTACAGATTGCTACAGACTGTTTTGTTTTTGACAGATTCTGTTTTACGTGTGTTGTTTAGTTATTTTGATGCATCTATGGCTAGTAAAATAGTTTATAAACCATAGATAAGTTGGAATACAGTAGGTTTAACACCAAAATAAATAAAGAATGAGTTCATTACAGTACCTTATGTGGTGGTTTTGTTTTCTTTCACTAACGGAGCTTATAAGATTTCCTGTTGAGTTTTGTGTTGTCAAGTTTTCAAGTTTTGGGTAAAACTTTTATGGACTATGGAATAAGGAGTGGCAAGAGCCTAAGATTGGGGATGCCCAAGGAACCCCAAGATATTCAAGGATTGCCAAAATACTAAGCTTGGGGATGCCCCGGGAAGGCATCCCCTCTTTCGTCTTCGTTCATTGGTAACTTTACTTGGAGCTATATTTTTATTCGCCACATGATATGTGTTTTGCTTGGAGCGTCGTGTATTATATTAGTCTTTGCTTTTTAGTTTACCACAATCATCCTTGCTGTACACACCTTTTAGGAGAAGCCTATTTGATTAGAATTTTCTAGAATACTATATGTGCTTCACTTATATCTTTTGAGCTTGATAGTTTTTGCTCTAGTGCTTCACTTATATCTTTTAGAGCACGGTGGTGTCTGAATTTTGAAGAAATTGCTAGTATCTCATGCTTAACTTATATCTTTTTGAGAGTCTTTTAGAAAAGCATGGTATTTGCTATGGTTACAAAGTTGGTCCTAGAATGATGAACATCCAGGTTGGGTATAATAAAAACTATCATAGAAAAGTGAATTGGATGCTATGATCAATATGATGCTTGATAATTGTTTTGAGATATGGAGGTAGTGATATTAGAGTCATGCTAGTTGAGGTCATGATGAAAAATACTTGTGTTAAGGGTTGTGATTCCCGTAGCATGAACGTATGGTGAACCGCTTTGTGATGAAGTTGGAGCACAATTTTATTTATTGATTGTCTTCGTTATGAGTGGTGGTCGGGGATGAGCGATGGTCTTTTCCTACCAATCTACCCCCCTAGGAGCATGCGCGTAGTGCTTTGGTTTTTGATGACTTCTAGATTTTTGCAACAAGTACATGCATTCTTTTGACTAATGTTGAGTCCATGGATTATACGCACCTCACCCTTCCACCATTGCTAGCCTCTCTTGTGCCGCGCAACTTTCACCGGTACCATACACCTACCATATACCTTCCTCAAAACAGCCACCGTACCTACCTATCATGGCATTTCTATAGCCATTCTGAGATATATTGCCATGCAACTTTCCACCGTTCCGTTCATATGACATGCATTACTTTTGTCATATTGCTTTTTGCATGATCATGTAGTTGACATTGTATTTGTGGCAAGGCCACCTTCATAATTTTCATACATGTCGCTCTTGATTCATTGCATATCCCGGTACACCACCGGAGGCATTCATATAGAGTCATATCTTGTTCTAGCTTTGAGTTGTAATTCTTGAGTTGTAAATCCATAAAAGTGTGATGATCTTCATTATTAGAGCATTGTCCCAGTGAGGAAAGGATGGTGAAGACTATGATTCCCCCACAAGTCGGGATGAGACTTCGGACTTTACAAAAAAAGAAAAAAAAAGAGAAAAAAGAGAAAGGCCAAAAAGAAAAAAAGAAAAAGGCCAAAAAGAAAAAAAAGAAGGCCAAAGAAAAAAAAGAAGAAAGAAAAAAAGAAAAAAAAGAAAAAAAATAAAATGAGAGAAAAAGAGAGAAGGGACAATGCTACTATCTCTTTTTCCACAATTGTGCTTCAAAATAGCAACATGATCTTCATGATAGAGAGTCTCATATGTTGTCACTTTCATATACTAGTGGGAATTCTTCATTTTAGAACTTGGCTTGTATATTCTAATGATGGGCTTCCTCAAAATGCCCTAGGTCTTCATGAGCAAGCGAGTTGGATGCACACCCACTTAGTTTCTTTTGCTGAGCTTTCATATATTTATAGCTCTAGTGCATCCGTTGCATGGCAATCCCTACTCACTCACATTGATATCTATTAATGGGCATCTCCATAGCCCGTTGATATGCCTAGTTGATGTGAGACTATCTTCTCCTTTTTGCCTTCTCCACAACCACCATTCTATTCCACATATAGTGCTATGTCCATGGCTCACGCTCATATATTGCGTGAAAGTTGAAAGAGTTTGAGATTATTAAAGTGTGAAACAATTGCTTGGCTTGTCATCAGGGTTGTGCATGATTAAATACTTTGTGTGATGAAGATAGAGCAATAGCCAGACTATATGATTTTGTAGGGATAACTTTCTTTGGCCATGTTATTTTGAGAAGACATGATTACTTTGATTAGTATGCTTGAAGTATCACCATTTTCATGTTAATATGAACTTCTATTTTGTATCATTTGGATCTGAACATTCATGCCACAATAAAAAAAATTACATTGAGAATTATGCTAGGTGCGTGGGACTTTTGAGGAGCCTCCTACTGGATTGATACCTTGGTTCTCAAAAACTGAGGGAAATACTTACGCTACTATTGCTGCATCACCCTTTTCTCATCAAGGAAAACCAACGCAAGCTCAAGACGTAGCAAGAAGGATTTCTGGCAAAATTAGTCTTGATAACCCACAAGTGTAGGGGATCGCAACAGCTTTCGAGGGTAAAGTATTCAACCCAAATTTATTGATTCGACACAAGGGGAGCCAAAGAATATTCTTGAGTATTAGCAGTTGAGTTGTCAATTCAACCACACCTGGATAACTTAGTATCTGCCGCAAAGTATTTAGTAGCAAAAGTGGTATGATAATAAAGGTAACGATAGCAAAAGTAAAGAAAATTGTTTTTGGGTTTTTGTAGTGATTGTAACAGTAGCAACGAAAAAGTAAAAAAGCGAAGAACAACATGTGAAAAGCTCATAGGCAATGGATCAGTGATGGATAATTATGCCGGATGTGATTCTTCATGTAATAGCTATAACATATTCATCAATGTAATGTAGGCATGTATTCGGTAAATAGTCATACGTGCTTATGGAAAAGAACTTGCATGACATCTTTTGTCCTACCCTCCCGTGGAAGCGGGGTCCTAGTGGAAACTAAGGGATATTAAGGCCTCCTTTTAATAGAAAACCGGAACAAAGCATTAGCACATAGTGAATACACTAACTCCTCAAACTATGGTCATCACCGAGAAGTATGCTGATTATTGTCACTTCGGGGTTGCCGGATCATAACACATAATAGGTGACTATAGACTTGCAAGATAGGATCAAGAACACACATATATTCATGAAAACATAATAGGTTCAGATCTGAAATCATGGCACTCGGGCCCTAGTGACAGGCATTAAGCATAGCAAAGTCATAGGAACATCAATCTCAGAACATAGTGGATACTAGGGATCAAAACCTAACAAAACTAACTTGATTACATGGTAAATCTCATCCAACCCATCACTGTCCAGCAAGACTATGATGGAATTACTCACGCACGGCGTTGAGAATCATGAAATTGGTGATGGAGGATGGTTGATGATGACGACGGCGACGAATCCCCCTCTCCGGAGCCCCGAACGGACTCCAGACCAGCCCTCCCGAGAGAGATTAGGGCTTGGCGGCAGCTCCATGTTGTAAAACGTGATGAATCTTTCTCTCTGATTTTTGTCTCCCCGAATGTGAATATATGGAGTTGGAGTTGAGGTCGGTGGAGGTCCAGGGGGCCCACGAGATA
>NC_057798.1:291801887-291825296 GCF_018294505.1 Triticum aestivum | reverse complement strand
CCCCCTGTCTCATGGATAGGCCGTGGGCCCCCTGGTGTATTTATTTCGCCCAGAAATTCTTATTAATTCCAAAAAGTGCCTCTGTGGATTTTTAAGACATTTCGAGAACTTTTCTTTTCTACATATAAAACAACATCATGGTAGTTCTGCTGAAAACAACGTCAGTCCGAGTTAGTTTCATTCAAATCATGCAAGTTAGAGTACAAAACAAGGGCAAAAGTGTTTGGAAAAGTAGATACGTTGGAGACGTATCAACTCTCCCAGGCTTAAACCTTTGCTTGTCCTCAAGCAATTTAGTTGATAAACTGAAAGTGATAAAGAAAAACTTTTACAAACTCTGTTTGCTCTTGTTATAGTAAGCATGAAAAGCCAGCATTCAAGTTTCAGCAAATATTATAAACTAACCATACTCACAATAACACTTAGGTCTCACAATTACTCATATCAATAGCATAATCAACTAGCGAGCCATAATAATAAAACTCAGATGACAACACTTTCTCAAAATAATCATAACATGATATAAAAAAATGGTATCTCGCTAGCCCTTTCTGAGACCGCAAAACATAGATGCAGAGCACCTTTAAAGATCAAGGACTGACTAAACATTGTAATTCATGGTAAAAGAGATCCAGTCAAGTCATACCCAATATAAACCAATAGTAATGAATGAAAATGACAATGTGCTCTCCAGCAGGTGCTTTTTAATAAGAAGGGTGATGACTCAACATAAAGTAAATAGATAGGCCCTTCGCAGAGGGAAGCAGGGATTTGTAGAGGTGCCAGAGCTCGATTTTAAAATAGAGATTGAATAACATTTTGAGCGGCATACTTTCGCTGTCAATGCAACAACTATGAGATGGCTGTATCTTCCATACTACATGCATTATAGGCAGTTCCCAAACAGAATGGTAAAGGTTTATACTCCCCCAACCACCAACAAGCATCAATCCATGACTTGCTCGAAACAACGAGTGCCTCCAACTAACAAGAACCCTAGGGGAGTTTTGTTTAATTATTTTTATTTGCTTTGATCTTTTTGGATCATGGGACTGGGCATCCCGGTTACCGACCCTTTCTCGTGAATGAGGAGCGGAGTCCACTCATCTTGAGAATAACCCACCTAGCATGGAAGATATAGGCAGCCCTAGTTGAAACATGAGCTGCTCGAGCATACAAAACAGAATTTCATTTGAAGGTTTGGAGTTTGGCACATACAAATTTACTTGGAACGGCAGGTAAATACCGCATATAGGAAGGTATAGTGGACTCACATGGAACAACTTTGGAGTTTAAGGAGTTTGGATGCACAAGCAGTATTCCCGCTTAGTACAGGTGAAGGCTAGCAAAAGACTGGGAAGCGACCAACAGTCATAAACATGCACTAAAATTAATTCACTCCGAATACAAGCATGAGTAGGATATAATCTACCATGAACATAAATATCATGAAGGCTATGTTGATTTGATTCAACTACATGCGTGAACATGTGCCAAGTCGAGTCACTCAATTCATCCAAAGGAGGATACCATCCCATCATACCATATCATAATCATTCTAATAGCATGTTGGCACGCAAGGTAAACCATTATCACTCATAGCTAATCAAGCATGGCACAAGCAACTATGGTCTCTAAATGTCATTGCAAATATGTTTACTTCATAATAAACTGAATCAGAAACGATGAACTCATCATATTTACAAAAACAAGAGAGGTCGAGTTCATAGCAGCTTTTCTCATCTCAATAAGTTCATCATATATCGTCATTATTGCCTTTCACTTGCACGACCGAACGATGTGTATAATAATAAGAGCGCACCTGCATTGGACTAAGCTGGAATCTGCAAGCATTCAACTCAAAAGAGAAGACAAGTAATGTGGGCTCTAAATTAAATAAACAATCATGCATATGAGAGCCACTAAGCATTTTAAATGTGGTCTTCTCAACCCCCAAAGGAAAGAAAAGAATATAAAACTATTTACATGGGAAAGCTCCCAACAAGTAAGAAGAAGAAGAAGAAATATTTTTGGGTTTTCATTTTAATTTCTACTACAAGCATGGAAATTAAACTAACTAATTTTTTTGGTTTTTCTTAAGGTTTATCAAACACACAAGAAGGAAACTAGAAAAAGAAGTTTAAACTAGCATGGATAATACAATGAAAGAGTATGAGCACCGATGACTAGTGTGTGAACATGAATGTAAAGTCGGTGAGAAGTACATACTCCCCCAAGCTTAGGCCTCTTGGCCTAAGTTGGTCTAGTACCAAGGACCGCCTGGCTGATATCCATATGTGAAACTGGGGTCGTACTGAGATGCAGCGGCAACCGCCTCTTGAGCTGTAGCGTGTTGGCGACCTGCCTCCGCTCTCCTCTCGTGTTCAACTGCTTCCTCCCTGGTGACAACATATCTTCCTTTTGCCTGATAATCAAAAAGGTAGGGAGCAGGAAGAGTAACATGGACGATGTTGCGTCTGTCATAGATTAGTCGATATTGGAGGAATTCTTCATTCCTCCCAAGAAATTGATGATGGACCATAGCTTCAGAATCCAAAATAGGTGGTATAATCATATCCCCTTCTCGTGGGGCTATACCAAGATAATTAGTCACACGGGTTGCATAAATTCCTCCAAATAATTTTCCCTACTATTATTCTGCAATCTACGTGCAACTACTGCCCCATGTTATAACCTTTATAACCTAACACAACACTCTTGAGGACACAAAGATCAGGGACACACATGTGACATGCTTCGTCTTTACCATTAATGCATCTACCAATAAAGAGAGCAAAATAATGTATCACAGGAAAATGAATGCTCCCTATAGTAGCTTGTGCTATGTCCCTAGATTCTCCCACAGTAATACGAGCAAGGAAATCTCTAAATTCAGATTTGTGAGGATCATTAATATTACCCCACTGCGGGAGACTGCAAGCAGTTGTGAAATCCTCTAAATCCATGGTATAAGATGTATCATAAATATCAAATATGACACTAGGAGAATTATGCACACAATTATATTTAGACCTCCGCACAAAAGAATCAGTCAATTGATAGTATTGCGGACACTTATCTTGTAAGAAGTCCTCCAGCTTGGCATTACGCACATACGCGTCAAATTCCTCCTTGAAGCCTGCTTCGACCATAAAATCATCGGATGGCCACTCACAAGCTCGTACATCCGCGTCCCTCGGCAATTCAACATCTTGCTCACGTATAGCAATCCTGGGCCCTTTCTTCACCGAGGAACCACCTTGGTACATTCTTCTAAACATAATTCTTTTTCTGAAAATTTCTGAAATTTTAGTAACTTCAAAATAAAAGTGAATAAAACTAAACAAGATTGGTAGCAACTACTCCTACTAGTGCCTAGAGCCTATATCATGCATGGGAATTGCTTGGGACCTCATAAATTTAGCATGCAAGCTCAAGAACATGGTCAGCTATGAAGCAAAAATTTGCAATGAATAAAGCACTAGAACAAAAACTAATTGGACCAATGGAGGAGTCACATACCAAGCAACAATCTCCCAAAGTAGTTTTGTGAATGGAGCTTTGAGCAAGGAGATCGAAAATCGCAGCAAAACGAGCTAGAACTCGTGCTTGAGCTAGATGGGGATTTTTTGGGGTAGAAGACGAAGTGTGTGGGTGCTAGCATAAGTGGAGGGGGGCCACCAGGGGCCCACGAGACAGGGGGTGCGCCCTATAGGGGGGCGCCCTCCATTCTGGTGGGCTGGTGCTTGGCCCTCCTGCAGTGTTTTCAGTGCCTAAAATCCTCAAATATTCCATAAAAAATCATACTAAATTTGCAGGGCATTTGGAGCACTTTTATTTTTGGGATATTTTTTTAATGCACGGATAATTCAGAAAACAGACGGATAATACTATTTTTGCTTTATTTATTCTAAATAACAGAAAGTAAAAAGAGGGTATAGAAGGTTGTGCCTTCTAGTTTCATCCATCTCATGATCATCAAAATGAATCCACTAACAAGGTTGATCAAGTCTTGTTAACAAACTCATTCCGGATAACACGGAACCGGAGAAATTTCGAATAACACTAAGTTACCTCAACGGGGATATGAAAATCCCCAACAATAAGAATATCATACTTTTTCTTGACAGTAGGGAGAAGAAATTCAAAACCTCCAACAATAATAGTTGGAACTTTTCCAAAATAATTGATGCTATGAACTTGAGATTGTTTCCTCAGAAAGTGTACCGTATGCTCATTACCATTAACATGAAAAGTGACATTGCCTTTGTTGCAATCAATAACAGCCCCCGCAGTATTAAGAAAAGGTCTACCAAGGATAATAGACATACTATCGTCCTCGGGAATATCAAGAATAACAAAGTCCGTTAAGATAGTGACATTTGCAACCACAACAGGCACATCCTCACAAATACCGACAGGTATAGCAGTTGATTTATCAGCCATTTGCAAAGATATTTCAGTAGGTGTCAACTTATTCAATTCAAGTCTATGATATAAAGAGAGAGGCATAACACTAACACCGGCTCCAAGATCACATAAAGCAGTTCTAACATAATTTATTTTAATGGAGCATGGTATAGTTGGTACCCCGGGATCTCCAAGTTTCTTTGGTATTCCACCCTTAAAAGTGTAATTAGCAAGCATGGTGGAAATTTTAGCTTCCTGTATCTTTCTTTTATTTGTGATGATATCCTTCATATACTTAGCATAAGGATTTACTTTAAGCATATCAGTTAAGCGCATATGTAAGAAAATAGGTCTAATTATTTCAGCAAAGCGCTCAAAATCCTCATCATCCTTTATCTTGGATGGTTTAGGAGGAAAGGGCATGGGTTTCTAAACCCATGGTTCTCTTTCTCTACCATGCTTCCTAGCAACAAAATCTCTCTTATCATAACGTTGATTCTTTGATTGTGGGTTATCAAGATCAACAACAGGTTCAATCTCTACATCATTGTTTTTGCTAGGTTGAGTATCAACATGAACATTATCATTAACATTATCACTAGGTTCATGTTCATCACCTGATTGAGTTTCAGCATCAGAAATAGAAATATCATTGGGATTCTCAGGTGTGTCTACGACAGGTTCACTAGAAGCATGCAAAGTCCTATCGTTATTTTTTTTCTTCTTTTTAGAAGAACTAGGTTCCTCTAAATTATTTCTCTGAGAATCCTGCTCGATTCTCTTAGGGTGGCCTTCAGGATACAAAGGTTCCCGAGTCATTCTACCAGTTCTAGTAGCCACTCTAACAACAAAGTCATTTTTATTATTTAATTCATCAAGCAAATCATTTTGAGCTTTGAGTACTTTCTTAGCTTGAGTAGCAACCATAGAAGTATATTTGCTAATGAGTTGGAGTTCACCTTTAACTCTAGCCATATTATCGCTCACGCATCCTATCTCGAAAGTATTATTCTTTAAATCTCTAGCAACATAAGCATTAAAACTTTCTTGTCTAGCCATAAAGTCATCAAATTCATCTAAGCATGGGCTATGAAATTTAGTAGAGGGGATTTCAACTTTATCATATCTATAAAGACAATTTACCTTTACTACCTGTGTCGGGTTATCAAGACAATATGGTTCTTCAACAGGCGGTATATTAAGACCATGTATATCTTCAACAGGTGGTAAATTCTTAACATCTTCAGCTTTAATACCTTTTTCTTTCATTGATTTCTTTGCCTCTTGCATATCTTCAGGACTGAGAAATAAAACACCTCTCTTCTTTGGAGTGGGTTTAGGAATAGGCTCAGGAGTTGGCTCAATAGGTTCAGGAATTGCTTCAGGAATTGGCTCAGTAAGAGTCCAATTATTTTCATTAGTCAACATATTATTCAATAATATTTTATCTTCATCGACTGTTGTTTCCCTGAAAACACAACCAGCACAACTATCCAAGTAGTCCTTGGAAGCATCGGTTAGTCCATTATAAAATATATCAAGTATTTCATTTTTCTTGAGAGGATGATCAGGCAAATCATTAAGTAACTGGAGAAGCCTCCCCCAAGCTTGTGGGAGACTCTCTTCTTTGATTTGCACAAAATTATATATTTCCCGCAAGGCAGCTTGTTTCTTATGAGCAGGTAAATATTTAGCAGAGAAGTAATAAATCATATCCTGGGGACTACGCACACAACGAGGAGCAAGAGAATTATACCAAGTCTTAGCATCACCCTTTAATGAGAACCGAAATATCTTAAGGATATAAAAATAGCGAGACTTCTCATCATTAGTAAACAGGGTAGCTATATCATTCAACTTGGTAAGATGTGCCACAACAGTTTCAGATTCAAGGCCATAAAAAGGATCAGATTCAACTAAAGTAATAATCTCAGGATCAACAGAGAATTCATAATCCTTATCAGTAACACAAATAGGTGAAGTAGCAAAAGCCGGGTCGGGTTTCATTCTAGCATTAAGAGACTGCTGCTTCCATTTAGCTAATAATTTCTTAAGATCATATCTATCATTGCAAGCAAAGATTTCCCTAGCAGCTTCTTCATTCATAACATAACCCTTAGGAACAACATGTAATTCATAATCATTGGGAGAACCTTCATCATCACTATCATCAATAATAGCATCGTCAATATTTTCATTCCCCCTAACTCTAGCAAGTTGTCCATCAAGAAATTCACCTAATGGCAAAGTAGTATCACGCACAGAAGTAGTTTCATCATGCATAGCAGAAGTGGCAGCATCAATAACATGCGACATATCAGAATTCAAAGCAGTAGCAGGTTTAGGTGTCGCAAGCTTACTAATAATAGAAGGAGAATCTAGTGCAGAGCTAGATGGCAGTTCCTTACCTCCCCTCGTAGTTGAGGGCAAAATAGTAGTTATGTCGTCTTTCAAGTTCTTCATAGTGATCAACAGATATAAACCCCAAGTGACTCAGAGAATAGAGCTATGCTCCCCGGCAACGGCGCAAGAAATTAGTCTTGATAACCCACAAGTGTAGGGGATCGCAACAACTTTCGAGGGTATAGTATTCAACCCAAATTTATTGATTCGACACAAGGGGAGCCAAAGAATATTCTTGAGTATTAGCAGTTGAGTTGTCAATTCAACCACACCTGGATAACTTAGTATCTGCCGCAAAGTATTTAGTAGCAAAAGTGGTATTATAATAAAGGTAACGGTAGCAAAAGTAAAGATAATTGTTTTTGGGTTATTGTAGTGATTGTAACAGTAGCAATGGAAAAGTAAATAAGCGAAGAACAATATGTGAAAAGCTCGTAGGCAATGGATCAATGATGGATAATTATGCCGGATGCGATTCCTCATGTAATAGCTATAACATAGGGTGACACAGAACTAGCTCCAATTCATCAATGTAATGTAGGCATGTATTCCATAAATAGTCATACATTCTTATGGAAAAGAACTTGCATGACATCTTTTGTCCTACCCTCCCGTGGCAGCGGGGTCCTAGTGGAAACGAAGGGATATTAAGGCCTCCTTTTAATAGAGAACTGGAACAAAGCATTAGCACATAGTGAATACATGAACTCCTCAAACTATGGTCATCACCGAGAAGTATCCCGATTATTGTCACTTCGGGGTTATCGGATCATAACACATAATAGGTGACTATAGACTTGCAAGATAGGATCAAGAGCACACATATATTCATGAAAACATAATAGGTTGAGATCTGAAATCATGGCACTCGGGCCCTAGTGTCGGGCATTAAGCATAGCAAAGTCATAGCAACATCAATCTCAGAACATAGTGGATACTAGGGATCAAACCCTAATAAAACTAACTTGATTACATGGTAAATCTCATCCAACCCATCACCGTCCAGCAAGCCTACGATGGAATTACTCACGCACGGTGGTGAGCATCATGAAATTGGTGATGGAGGATGGTTGATGATGATGACGACGACGAATCCCCCTCTCCGGAGCCCCGAACGGACTCCAGATCAGCCCTCCCGAGAGAGATTAGGGCTTGGCGGTGGCTTCGTGTCGTAAAACGTGATGAAACTTTCTCTCTGATTTTTTCTCCCCGAACGTGAATATATGGAGTTGGAGTTGAGGTCGGTGGAGGTCCAGGGGGCCCATGAGATAGGATAGCGCGCCCTATGGGGTGGGGGGGCGCCCCCCTGTCTCGTGGACAGGCCGTGGGCCCCCTGGTGTATTTCTTTCACCCAAAAATTCTTATTAATTCCAAAAAGTGCCTCCTTGGATTTTCAGGACATTCCAAGAACTTTTCTTTTCTACATATAAAACAACATCATGGTAGTTCTGCTGAAAACAGCGTCAGTCCGGGTTAGTTTCATTCAAATCATGCAAGTTAGAGTCCAAAACAAGGGCAAAAGTGTTTGGAAAAGTAGATACATTGGAGACGTATCAGGTACCCATTTCCATTTCAAGCAGAAGCGACGTCTCCAGTAGGATGCATCCACATGGCCATAGGAACCGGCAACCGCAAGTTGCACATCGGACGATGGAGCGGTGACGATTGACCGGGGCTGTAGCCTTTTTGGGAAGCGCCATATTTGGGAGATTGATACGCTCTGTGCAAATTGATTCAGCTGCAGATAAAGATGCAGGCATGGCACGTTTGGTGCAAGCAAATGCCTTATGGTCTGGGCCGAAGCAGTTAATACAAATGAGACGAGCTTGGCAGTTAATCCTGCGGTGTCCCCATTGAAGGCATATACTACAAAGAGCCGCCCAATTTGTGGCCAGATTATTGATATCCAATAAAGAATATTCCGCCTGAGCCAAATCAGCTTTATGTTTAGCCGAGAGGAAAGGTGGCCAGGAATAATTGGCGGTGCATATTTGAGCGGCGAATTGAGGAAGCAGAGCGGCATTGGAGTATACGGCAAATTAATAGGGCAACTAAAGGTCCCTGAATGCAGACATTGATGAGAATGAATGTCCTCAGACTCCTCCTGAGCAATAAATCCTTCATTAATGAAAAACGATCATTACGCTTAGCGTTGATCAAGCCTTACTGAGTTACTGGCTCCAACGATCCAAATTGAATATGAAAACTTTGTTTCGGAGCATCGTAAGGAACATTGGCAGATGATGAAGCTTCATGCACATTTTTATCAGAAAAGTTCCAAGCAACCAAATTAAACAAACCAAATTTGGCTAGCTCTGTGGCAGATGAATGATCCAAAGGTTGGCTCATATTTGAAAGGTTCGATGGAGCTTTAATCGCCACTGGTTGATGGTCTAAGATTTCCCCAAGTTGTTTATCCGCATGCCAATGAGAATCAACAAGAAGGGCTTTGGTAAAACGACCATTAAACAAGTGGAAATGGCAGACAAAGTCTGGCCAAATACGATCCTTGAGCCCATATATGAAATGCCCCACCTTGTTGTTGGACACAAAAAACCGGAAAGATCGTGCAGAGATGGGAGTCACTCTAAAACCAGAACAAATGCCTCCAATGCAACATTGTAAAGCAATTCCAACAGAATCCATCGTGAGAGTGAAGGAGGCCGAAGAGAATGAAATAACCAAAAAGAACTCCTTGGTGTCTTGAGAGGGAGAAAAATGGACTGCTGATCCGAACTTCCTTCTCACCTGATCGACCAAAGCAAGGCCAGGAGCAAAATCCCAGTGTAGTAATCCTTCCATGTTGAGAGCAGCTATAGAGATCCATGGTTGGTGGTGGAGAGCAGGTGGGAGAGGAGAGGTGGGAGAGGAGAGGAGAGAGCCATGGTCCAGAGCAGCTATATGTTGTTATTAATTATCAAAACCACCTGGGGATTAGTTGCACTTTCAATCTCCCCCTTTTTGGTAATTGATGAAAACATATTGTCGGGGAAACTGATCCACGAACACCTATGAGACCGGCGGACCGAGCCCCTTTCGGTTCGGTGGGGGGCGGAGATCGCACGAAGAGCGGATCGAGGCGAAGCACCCGAGCGGTTTACCCAGCTTCGGAGCTCTCCGGAGAGATAACACTCCTACTGCTGCATGTCTGAGTGTATTTAGTTCTTGCTCGGGAGCGCTGAATGCTACAGTACACACTAGCTGCTAACGAGACCGAGCGTGACTGTTTTTCTGCCTTCCAAAAAAAAACCCCTTTACGTTGCGCATGGGCCTCCTTTTATATGCTGAAGGGGTCACCAACAGGTGGCAACGTAGATAAGGGTAAAAATGGAAAAGGATTTGTGGTTGGTACAGCTACATGTACAGTGTATCATACCTAACCCTGACAGCAGGGGACAAAAGCATTAAATGCCCGTCTGCGTCGCTCAAATAGTGCAAAAAGGGACCATCAGGGATGCCACCGCTCGCCACGATGGCAATCTTGTCAGCGTCGCTTGCCACCGCGCACCGCTGGCCGCACAGCCTCTTGCCACGCGCGCCTGGAAAGGTCCCAGGGCGACACGTTGGTGGATGTGCTGGAGCGCGGGTACAGAGTGGTAGCTTGTCGCGGCAAGCGCCTTGCCGCGGTCGTTGTCTTGTCGCGTCCGGAAGCTTGTCGCTCACCGGGCCTTGCTGGGACGCGTGGTGCGTCGCGGCAAGTTCCTTGAGATGCCTCGGTTGGCCTTCCCGGCAAGCTCCTCTTGCCGGGGCCTTGTCTCCTTGGCTTGAATACTTTGTTCTTGAATGGCTCCAAAGGAACCACGGAGGACCTTGGCGGTTACCCGACAAGCCTTGCCGCGGGGTGCTGCGACTGCCCGTGCACGAGTTCGGGATACTAGGGTACCCCTACTCTAGTACACCGACACATATAGATCAAAGCTTCAACAAATGATAAAATGAATGAATACATCATCGCTTTGAGAAGCATGTGATAAGCAAGAGCTCCCCCTAAATTTGTGCATTAATTAAAATTTGCGTTTGAATGCAGATGCACAATTGATTAGGATCATGGGTCACTCTTCCATGTCACATACATCTTGGTGGAGCGCACAAAATGATAAGAGTAGAATAACATGCACGCATCACAAAAGATATAAATGAGTGATCATACACGAAAAATCATAGGGATATGAATATAAGCACACATTAAGCATAGTATGATCAAACACATGATCATACAAGGTATCTCACAAGCATAACACAATAAGTAGCATCAAGTAGCATCAACCAAATGAAGTAGCAAGTCAAATGAAAAACCAACAAAGAAGCAAAAGACTCTCTCTCTCTCTCTCTCTCTCTCTCTCTCTCTCTCTCTTGAAGCCTATGATCTATATACTTTCTCCCCCTTGGCAACAAGTTACCAAAAAGTTTGAAAACGTATAGGGCTATACGACACTCTAGGCATGATCTTCGGGAGCTCCTAAAGGGGTCTTCTGGCTTGTTGCTCCAGTGTGCGTAGACGGCTTTGAGAGAACTGTGTCTGCAAATGCTTCATCTGATGTCTGTTGAGCAGGTGGAGTTGACACTAGTAGTGGCACTGTGGTAGTGGTGGCAGGAGCAGAGTGAGTGGTCCTTATATCTACGACTGGCTCAGCTGATGACCTTTGTGCCCTAGGCACTATCTGGAACCTGTCAGTGGTAGGCCTATTATTTTTGTCGTCAGCATCATCTCTCAGCTTCTCAATAATGGATTGGATCTCTGTGACATTGACATCAAGATTATTCATCTTGTCTTCACCAATCCTCTCTAGGCTCTCCCGATTCTTGGTTAAGTTGGCCAGACTCTTCTCAATCCTCAAAGTTGCTTCTAGCAGATATGTGAGTTGATCTTGCTTGGTCTTGAGATTCACTATGGATGCATCTGGAGCACTTGTTTCCTTCACTATTTTGGCAGCCTTTTCCTTCTCAACCTTCACCTGGGCCTTAACTGATGTTGGATGTGAAGCATCCATCACCACTTCATTGTCCTGAAATTCTGGCCTAAGAGGAAGATGCTCTCTACCAAGCAGATATGTGCCAGTACCAACCTTGGAATTGATAAAAATTTGAATATGTGGTGCATATCCACATGACCTCTTTTGGTTCGTAGCTGTCCTCTTGAATGTCTCTACAACCAGACTCATGACCTTGAACCTCTGTGGTATATCAAATAAATGCGGCAGGTTGACAATGGCCACAACTCAATCTCTCATCTCCAGACTTGGGCAACAAGGTATGCCTCAAGATGTAGTTGGTGGTGGCCAAACCAGCAAGCAGATAATAGATAGAACCAAACTTGTGAGTCTCCGGAGCTTTATTAGGATTGGGCTTGTACATGTGATGTGGCACCCAGGCTCAGAGAAACCGAAATGCCCTGTATTCCAGCCCGGAGATCGAGGAGAAGTCTTGTGGAATATGACACTGCTTAGCATAGAACAAATCAGCTATTTATTAACATCTATATGGATACAAGGGGTTATATCGGCACGGAGACACTATGCCTGCCACGGTTGCTCTATGCAAGCAGCAGAACAACACGAAGCAGCAGAATGACTACTAGCAGCGGAACAACGACGACAGTGATGAACTCCACTCGGCAGGGACTCTGACTGGAATGCTTATCCTAGCTTGCAAACAAGGAATCCAAGGAAAACAAGCAATCAAATCCTGCATGACCTGCAAACTGGCATGAAACAACAGGTCAGTACATTGAATGTACTTGCAAGCTCACAACAACCAAGAGCAATCAAGACAAACAACAACATGGCAGTTACAGGTTAAGCAGGGATTAACATGATATCATCAGAACAACATGGCATCAACACACATGAACATGATACATCTAGAACACTACGAACATGGCATGGACACATGCAACATGATGACACTATCATGCACCAACTTACTCTCCTCGGGTTACCTCGTAACCATAACATGCATCACTTACCACCGCGGACATCACACGTAGTATAAACAATACCATAGTAATCGTTACATGACCACAAGGAGCTTGACCTTTACCCTTGACTCTCGCATAACACCAAAAATATCCAACAACTCAGTATCCTCTATACCACGGTGATCCTCTCATGATCACATAACCGGTATCGATAGATTTAGCACACACTCTGCAAAGGTAAGCACACTATACCAACACCATGGAACCCATGGCCTCGCACTCCCATACGTGTGGGACCAACGGCGTTCCGACAAAACCGATCTATTCCCCATGACACTCTCCCGGCCACTCCGACCAACTCCACTCTGGGCTAGGTCCTGGGTGGCCCCGATATCTACCAAAGACATCCAAAGGCCACCGTCGTGGCAAAAACAATCAATGGTCCCAAACGGGGATAACCCGGGTACAACAACAACGGGCACACAAGGTTTATGTCTGCCTACCCGGCCAAGGTAGCGTACGCCCATAACCTTCCCTCTTTGGATGCACCGGCAGGAGGCATGACAATAGACCCAGTTAGGACCCCTAATAAGGTAAGTGTGGTTGCACTGGTCAGCTTGATTTGGTGGCACCATGACTCAACCAAGAATTGTTCAAGTTTGATTATTATCTGGTTAAACTTGAATGCAATATGCTAAGCCATATTAAAATAACATGATGCAACTACAATGCATGAGCATGATATCAACATAAGAATGGATGTGCTGTTGGGAAACGTAGCAAGCAATTTTAAAATTTTCCTACGCTCATGCAAGATCTATCTAGGAGATGCATAGCAACGAGAGGGGAGAGTGTGTCCATGTACCCTCGTAGACCGAAAGTGAAAGCTTTAACTTAACGCGGTTGATGTAGTCGAACGTCTTCTCGAATCAACCAATCAAGTATCGAACGTACGACACCTCCGAGTTCTGCACACGTTTAGCTCGATGACGTCCGTCGAACTCTTGATCTAGCAGAGTGTCGATGGAGTCGATGAGTTCCGTCAGCACGACGGCATGATGACGGTGTTGGTGAAGTGATCCGCGCTGGGCTTTGCCTAAGCACTACGACAATATGATCGAAGGAGAAAATGGTGGAGGGGGCACCGCACATGGCTAAACAATTGGTGTCCTTTGGGGTGCCCACCGCCCCCGTATATAAAGGAGGAGGGGAGGAGGCCGGCCACAAGGGGCGTGCTAAGGGAGGGGGAGTCCTACTAGGACTCCACTCCTAGTAGGATTCGGCCCCACTTTTTTCCTTCAACTGGAGGGGGAAAAGAGGAAGGGAGAGGGAAGAGGAGAAGGAAAGGGGGGGGGGGTGCCCCCTCCCCTAGTCCAATTCAGACTCCCCATGGGAGGGGGGCATGACCACCCCTTTTGGGCTGCCTCCTCTCTCTCCTATGGGCCATGTTGGCCCAACTATTCCCCTGGAGGTTCCGGTAACCTCCTGGTAATCCGAAAAATACCCGAACCTTTCCGAAACCTTCCCGGTGTCTGAATGTAATCTTCCAATATATCAATCTTTACCTCTCGACCATTTCGAGACTCCTCGTCATACCCGTGATCTCATCCGGGACTCCAAACAACATTTGGTCACCAAAACACAGAACTCATATAAAACCTATCGTCATCGAACGCGTGCGGACCCTAGGGGTTTGAGAACTATGTAGACATGACCGAGACACCTCTCAGGTCAATAACCAATAGCGGGACCTGGATGCTCATATTGGTTCCCACATATTCTTCAAAGATCTTTATTGGTCGAACCGCAATATCAACATACGTTATTCCCTTTGTCATCGGTATGTTACTTGCCCAAGATTCGATCGCCAGTATCTTCATACCTAGTTCAATCTCGTTACTGGCAAGTCTCTTTACTCGTTCCGTAATGCATCATCCCGTAACTAACTCATTAGTCACATTGCTTGCAAGGCTTCATATGATGTGCATTACCGAGAGGGCCCAGTGATACCTCTCGAATACTCGGAGTGACAAATTCTAATCTCGATCTATGCCAACCCAACAAACACCTTTGGAGATACTTGTAGGGCATCTTTATAATCACCCAGTTACGTTGTGATGTTTGATAGCACAAAAGGCATTCCTCTGGTGTCCGGGAGTTGCATAATCTCATAGTCGAAGGAATATGTATTTGACATGAAGAAAACAGTAGCAATAAAACTGAACGATCATTATGCTAAGCTAACGGATGGGTCTTGTCCATCACATCATTCCACTAGTGATGTGATCTTGTTCATCAAATGACAACTCATGTCCATGGCTAGGAAACTTAACCATCTTGATCAACGAGCTAGTCTAGTAGAGGCATACCAGGGACACGGTGTTTTGTCTATGTATCCACACATGTATCAAGTTTCCGGTTAATACAATTCTAGCATGAATAATTGAGACTTATCATGATATAAGGAAATATAAAATAACAACTTTAGTTCATATTGCCATGTGATTTAACACTAATAGTTCATATATTTATATTATTAACACCCATAGTCCACATTGTCATGTGACCAACAACTAAAGGGTTTACTAGAGTCAATAATCTAGTTCACATCACTATGTGATTAACACCCAAAGAGTACTAATGTGTGATTATGTTTTTCTTGTGGGAGAAGTTTAGTCAACAGGTCTGCCACATTGAGAGCCGTATGTATTTTGCAAATTTTCTATGTCTACAATGCTCTGCATGGAGCTACTTTAGCTAATTGCTCCCACTTTCAATATGTAAACAGATTGAGACTCAGTCATCTGGATCGGTGTAACAACTTGCATCAATGTAACTCTGTACAACGAATTCTTCATCACCTCCATAACCGAAAAATATTTCCTTAGTCCTCTTAGGTAACTAAGGATAACTTTGACCGCTGTCCAGTGATCCACTCCTGGATCACTATTGTACCTCCTTGCCAAACTCATGATAAGGTACACAATAGGTCTGGTACACAGCATGGCATACTTTATAGAACCTATGGCTGAGGCATAGGGAATGACTTTCATTCTCTTTCTATTTTCTGCTGTGGTTGGGTTTTGAGTCTACACCTTGCAACATAGGCAAGAACTCCTTCTTTGACTGTTCCATTTTGAACTACTTCAAAATCTTTGTCAAGGCATGTACTCATTGAAAAATCTTATCAAGCGTATCGATCTATATCTATAGATCTTGATGCCCAATGTGTAAGCAGTTTCACCGAGGTCTTTCTTTGAAAAACTCCTTTCAAACACTCCTTTATGCTTTCCAGAAAATTCAACATCATTTCCGATCAACAATATGTCATTCACATATACTTATCAGAATGTTGTAGTGCTCCCATTCACATTCTTGTAAATACAGGCTTATCCGAAAGTCTGTATAAAACTATATGCTTTGATCAGCTCATCAAAGTGTATATTCCAACTCCGAGATGCTTGCACCAGTCCACAGATGGATTGCTGGAGCTCGCACACTTTGTTAGCACCTTTAGGATTGACAAAACCTTCTGGTTGCATCATATACAACACTTCTTTAATAAATTCATTAAGGAATACAGTTTTGACTTCCATTTGCCAGATTTCATAAAATATGGCAATTGCTAACATGATTCGGACGGACTTAAGCATCGCTACGGTTGAGAAAATCTCATTGTAGTCAACACCTTGAACTTTGTCGAAAACCTTTTTGCGACTAGTCGAGCTTTGTAGATAGTAACACTACCATCAACGTCCGCCTTCCTCTTAAAGATCCATTTATTCTCAATGGCTTGCCGATCATCGGGCAAATCCAAAAAAGTCTACACTTTGTTCTCATACATGGATCCTATCTCAGATTTCATGGCCTCAAGCCATTTATCGGAATCAGGGCTCATCATAGCTTCTTCATAGTTCGTAGGTTTGTCATGGTAAAGTAACATGACCTTCGGAACAGGATTACCGCACCACTCTGGTGTGGATCGTGTTCTGTTTGACCTACGAGGTTCTGTAGCAACTTGATCTGAAGTTTTTATGATCTTTATCATTAGCTTCCTCTCTAGTAGGTGTAGGCGTCACGGGAAAAGATATCTCGGATGAGCTACCTTCCAAATTGAGAGTAGGTACAATTACCTCATCGAGTTCCACTTTCCTCCCACTCACTTCTTTCGAGAGAAACTCCTTCTCTAGAAAGGTTCCGTTCTTAGCAACAAAAATCTTGCCTTCAGACTTGTGGTAGAAGGTGTACCCAATTGTTTCCTTAGGGTATCCTATGAAGACACACTTCTCCGATTTGGGTTCGAGATTATCAGGCTAAAGCCTTTTGACATACGCATCGCATCCCCAAACTTTAAGAAACGACAACTTAGGTTTGTTGCCAAACCATAGTTCATACGGTGTCGTCTCAATGGACTTTGACGGTGCCTTGTTTAACGTGAATGCATCTGTATTTAATGCATATCCCCAAAACGATAGTGGTAGATCCGTAAGAGACATCATAGATCGCACCACATTTAATAAAGTGTGGTTACGATGTTTGGACACACCATTACGATGTGGTGTTCCAGGTGGCGTGAGCTGTGAAACTACTCCACATTGTTTTAAATGAAGGCCAAACTCGTAACTCAAATATTCTCCTCCACGATCAGATCGTAGAAACTTTATTTTCTTGTTACAATGATTCTCCACTTCACTCTGAAATTCTTTGAACTTTTCAAATGTTTTAGACTTGTGTTTCATTAAGTAGATATACCCTTATCTGCTCAAATCATCTGTGAAGGTCAGAAAATAACGATACCCACCATGAGCCTCAACATTCATCGGACCGCATACATCGGTATGTATTATTTCCAATAAGTCATTAGCTTGTTCCATTGTTCCGAAGAACCAAGTTTTAGTCATCTTGCCCATAAGGCACGATTCGCAAGTATCAAATGATTCATAATCAAGTGATTCCAAAAGTCCATCTTTGTGGAGTTTCTTCATGCGCTTTACACCGATATGACCCAAACGGCAGTGCCACAAATATGTTGCACTATCATTATCGACTTTGCATCTTTTGGCATCAATATTATGAATAGGTGTATCACTATGATCGAGATTCAGTAAACCATTAATGTTGGGTGTATGACCATATAAGGTTTTATTCATGTAAATAGAATAACAATTATTCTTTGTCTTAAATGAATAACCGTATTGCAACAAAACATGATCTAGTCATATTCACGCTCAACGCAAACACCAAATAACATTTTTTTAGGTTCAACACTAATCCCAAAAGTACAGGGAGTGTGCGATGATGATCGCATCAATCTTGGAACCACTTCCAACACACATAGTCACTTCACCCTCAACTAGTCTCTATTTATTCTGCAACTCCTTTTTCGAGTTACTAATCTTAGCAATCGAACATGTATCAAATACCCAGGGGCTACTAGAGCACTAGTAAGGTACACATCAATACATGTATATCAAATATACCTTTGTTCACTTTGCCATCGTTCTTATCCGCCAAATATTTGGGGTAGTTCCGCTTCCAGTGACCATTTCCTTTGCAGTAGAAGCACTCAGTTTCAGGCTTAGGTCCATCTTTGGGCTTCTTCACGGGAGTGACAACTTGCTTGCCATTATTCTTGAAGTTCCCTTTCTTTCGCTTTGCCCTTTTTCTTGAAACTAGTGGTCTTGTTTAATCATCAACACTTGATGCTTTTTCTTGATTTCCACCTTCGTCGATTTCAGCATCACGAAGAGCTCGAGAATTGCTTTTGTCATCCCTTGGATATTATAGTTCATCACAAAGTTCCAGTAACTTGGTGATGGTGACTAGAGAACTCTGTCAATCACTATCTTATCTTGAAGATTAACTCCCACTTGATTCAAGCGATTGTAGTATCCAGACATTCTGAGCACATGCTCACTAGCTGAGCTATTCTCCTCCATCTTTTAGGCGAAGTACTTGTCAGAGGTCTCATACCTCTCGACACGGGCATGATTCTGAAATACCAATTTCAGCTCTTGGAACATCTCATGCTCTGTGGCGTTCAAAACGTTTTTGAAGTGCCGGTTCTAAGCCGTAAAGCATGGTGCACTAAACTATCAAGTAGTCATCATATTGAGCTAGCCAAATGTTCATAACGTCTGCATCTTGTCCTGCAATAGGTCTGTCACCTAGCGGTGCATCAAGGACATAATTGTTCTGTGCAACAATGAGGATAATCCTCAGATCATGGACCCAGTCTGCATCATTGCTACTATCATCTTTCAACTTAGTTTTCTCTAGGAACATATCAAAAACATAGGGGAGCTACAACGCGAGCTATTGATCTACAACATAATTTGCAAATACTATCAGGACTAAGTTCATGATAAATTAAGTTCAATTAATCATATTACTTAAGAACTCCCACTTAGATAGACATCCCTCAAGTTATCTAAATTATACGTGATCCAAATCAACTAAACCATGTACGATCATCACGTGAGATGGAGTAGTCATCAATGGTGAATATCTCTATGTTGATCATATCCACTATATGATTCATGTTCGACCTTTCGGTCTCCAGTGTTCCGAGGCCATATCTGTATATGCTAGGCTCGTCAAGTTTAACCCGAGTATTCTGCGTGTGCAAATCTGGCTTGCACCCGCTGTATTTGAATGTAGAGCCTATCACACCTGATCATCATATGGTGTTTCGGCACGAAGAACGTTCGCAACAGTGCATACTCGAGGAGAACACTTATACCTTCAAATTTAGTAAGGGATCATCTTATAATGCTACCGCCATACTAAGCAAAATAAGATGCATAAAAGATAAACATAACATGCAATCAAAATATGTGACATGATATGGCCATCATCATCTTGTGCTCATGATCTCCATCACCAAAGCAACGTCATGATCTCCATCGTCACTAGCTTGACACCTTGATCTCCATCGTAGCGTCGTGGTCGTCTCGCCAACCATTACTTCTACGACTATTGCTACCGCATAGTGATAAAGTAAAGCAATTACATAGCGTTTGTATATCATACAATAAAACGACAACCATATGTCTCCTGCCAGTTGCCGATAACTTCTACAAAACATGATCATCTCATAGAACAATCTTTATATCACATCATGTATTGACCATATCACATCACACCATGCCCTACAAAAACAAGTTAGACGTCCTCTACTTTGTTTGTTGCAAGTTTTACGTGGCTGCTACGGGCTGCTAGCATGAACCATACATACCTATGGCACAAGAACCAAAACGGTGATTTATCAAGTTTGGTGTTTTAACCTTCACAAGGACCGGCCGCAGTCAAACTCGATTCAACTAAAGTTGGAGAAACAAACACCCGCCAGCCACCTTTTGTCAGGACCCCGACTCAATGCCACATCGATCTAGCATGTAACACCTCATATCACTTTGCGGCCTCACGCACGGTATCCCCACGGGTGTCGCCTTACCTTTGCCCGGGACCGTTTGCGCCTTTTGGCACACGTATATGATGGTGTCGCTAGCATCCATATGATAAAGAGCCCGGGCTGACATGGCTAGTCGTAAACCCAAAGTGGCACTATCTTACAGGGACATGCATCCATGACCCAGCATCGAACGTGTCGGTCATCAGTGAGTGAATCTAGGCTGTAGCACTGGGTTAACAGGACTCCGGTGAACCGGGCTGTAGCGGGCTAAGAGGACTCCGGTATTCATCGCCTGACATTTTCCCGAAGGGACAGACACATGATCAAAGAAGGACACATGCCGGCCAGCCTAAGTGTTCCGGAGCAGTAGCAAGCTACCAGGGCTCAGTGGAAGCACTAGGAGACATTTCCCGGTAAGAGAGACTACTAAGGATAAACAACTAGATAGTCAGATCCCACACATAGCAATACACATTACACGTACGCATAACATGCAAGTATGTGCTGTACAACATGGCATCACAGCATAACTCAACAACTCATATAGATAAAGGCTCAGAAGAGCCATCATAGCATTTATTACAAACAGGGGTCACATGACCCAACATTCAGAGCAATCAAGCAGCAAACGGAAGCATTACATGTCTGAGTACGGACATCTATAAATGAAAAAGGCTGAAAGCCTGACTATCTACAACGTCCGATCAAGATCGTAGCTGAGGTACAAGCTACTTGTCGAAGTCCAAGAGAACACTAGTAAGACTGAAGTCTCCGCTGCAAAAACATAAATAAAGCAACATGAGTACAAAGGTACTCAGCAAGACTTACATCAGATCCTATCATACATGCATTTGTATCAAGAGGGTAATGTGGGGTTTAGTTGCAGCAAGCCAGCTTTGACTCTGTGGCTATCCTGTTCTACGACTACCAGAACTTCTTGAGGTGAGATGGCGCACACGAGTCCACTAATCACCACACAATACACTACTATGGATTCATCCCCGTCTCCCTACGAGAAGGCCATCCATAGCACTCACACTTGTCTTGAGCATTTTATGGTATCCACTTCAAGTTGTCTATGCACCATGTAAGCATCCAAGAAGTCCATAACCGCAGACCCGGCTATTCGAATAGATCATGTTAACCCTGCAGGGGTGTACCTCTTCACACACGCTCTCGCCACTTACCGCCATGTACACGTCATGTATCTCGGCAACCTTCAAGCGGAAGCCTGGCGAGGGTGTCGGCCACGACCTGACTAACCACACAAGATTCTAATCCAGGTTTATCGCCTATTCGGGTTCCATCCGCAAGGAGATCCGGCCGGGGTTTCACTCACGGCCCCAAACGATGTGTGCAGGGTTCCCAAGCCCACCTCGCCGGATGGATCTACGCTTGGTACACCGTGCCACTTGTGCCTAGTCTGTCCCAAGCCCACCTGGCCGGGTGCCACTTGGTAGACTACTAACACTACCTACAAACACCAGAAACTAGTTGCGACTCCTGGACAGAGATCAAGTTGGTTAATAAGTCGAGAGGGGTCGAGTTACCGGAATCCAATGTGTGGTAGTATCGAGTCATTGGACAACATACATAGAACTCAGTGCTTAAGGACGGTTCCAGTGAGACAACCCACCATGTACTCCTACATGGCCTCTCACCGCTACCTTTACCAAATCGTGTTCACACACTTAACTCTCAACACCAGAACATATCGTAACACTCCAATTCATTCCCAATGAATCAGAACTGACACAACTCTAAGCAATAGCAGACATAGCATGGTAGGAACACAACAATGGCTTCAATCAACTCCTACACATGCTAGTGGGTTGCAACTATTTACTGTGGCAATGACAGGTCATGCAGAGGAATGGGTTCAACTACCGCAGCACAAAGTAGCAGATGAATCGTTGTTGTCCTAATGCAATAACTGAGAGCAGGAGCGAGAGAGTAGGATTTTACCGGAATGAACAAGGGGGTTTGCTTGCCTAGTAGATCAACAAAGGAGGCACTGCTTCACAGACAGGTACTCTGGAACAGCTCCGGAGCAAGACCTATCGAGAAGGAACGGTGCCAACAATCAATACACAACATATGCGACAATATGATGCATGAACATGGCATGAAGATGTGATGTTGTTTGAGCTAATGCAACTAGTAATCATTTGGTTTGAAGTCCATTTGAACCATAAGCTCAATTGCATCTCCAAAGTAAGCTCTTATATATGCCATAATGTGTTTTCTCATATTCAGCATGTATAAGTTGGTTTGTCATGCATGAAACTAGTACAGATGGATAGATTGCATTTTTCTGATAATTTTTCATATATAAATCATTTCAATCTGAGCTATGGTTGAATTTCTATGAATTTTTGAAGTTTAAAACAATTTCTGGAATTCCCTGATTTAATTTAAATCCAGAAATCATATAATTGCGCCAGCATGACGTCAGCATGACGTTAGCAGTCAACTGCGGCTGACTGGGGTCAAACCTGACGTGTGGGGTCCACACGTCAGTGACACTGGGGTTAACCCCGACTCAAACCTGGGCTGATTAGCTTTGACTAAGCCCTGGGGCCCACTGGTCAGCGTTAGTAGGTGGGGATTAGTGCCTAATTAACAAAGCCACGTCAGCCCGCCGGAGTTCTGGCCGGCGGCGACCAATAGCGCGGCGGTGACTCACCGGACATGAGCTACAAGCGGCGTTTGGTCGCGCGAAGACCACCGGGGCGTAGCCCGTCGTCGTCCGCAACCAGGGGAGCTGGTGGGGGCTGCGGGGGCGCCGGAGCTCGCCGGAGCAAAGCTCGGGGCGGCGGCCGGAGTTTGGTGAAGAGGGACGGAGCGCTATGGTGCATGGGAGGAAGAGTGGGTAGGTGCTCTGTGTTCCTGGGAACGCGCCGAGGACGACAGTGTGCTCGGACGCGACGTGTGGGGGCTCTAGCCGCGGCGACCTCGTGGCCGGTGGCGATGAGCTCTCGGGCTCGACGGAGCCCGCGGTTGGAGGAAGAAATCGGCATCGGGGAGGGGGAGGTTCGGTGCGGGGGCTCACAGCGAGACCAGCGAGCGCGAGGGCGAGGTCGGGGATGCCCGGTAGCTCCCGAATCGACGGCGAGGATCCACGGCGGCCGGAGGCGAAGATGGCGAAGGCGACGGCTCCACGGGGTGCTCCGTCTTGCGTGGCTCGACGAGGAGGTAGAGGGGGTCGCGGCGGAGCTGGGGAGCGTGTCGGGGAGGCGAGGGGGAGGCGGTGGCTACGGCTACG
>NC_057798.1:291792720-291801686 GCF_018294505.1 Triticum aestivum | reverse complement strand
TCTCCCGAGGCATCCAGACGAGGAGGGGAGAGGGCAGGCAGGCAGGGAGGCTGGTGGCGTGGCGCGGCGGCGTGCGCACGCGTCGGGCATGCGCCTGGCCGACTCGCGCCAGGAGGACGACGGCGGTGGTGGGCTGGGCTGGCCTGCTGGGCCAGAGGCGCGAGGAAAGAAGCCCAAGTAAGGTTTTTTTCCTGTTTTGTTTCTTCTTTTCTATTTTTCTGACATTTGTTCTGATTTAGTAATAATACTAAATCAATTTATTTACTTATGCCATTTTTTATTGAAGCTAGTTATATTATTCCAGAGCTCCTTTATAAATGGCATAATTTTTGGACAATATTTTATATATATAACAATATATATCCAAAGCAAATATTTATGCCTTAATTCCAAATGCCCAAAATTAATACCTATGAGCTCTTAAAAATATTGGTTTGATTTTTATCTCTGTCCAATATTTTCAGAGAGCAACATGAGCATTTTCTTGGACCCTTTTGGAGAAATTTTTATTTGGGTCATTTTCAAAAATGATTCTGAGGGTTCCACCAATCCTCATTTCAAATTTAAATGGAATATAAACATGATGCACAAATGACTAGCTAGTCTAGGTCATACCAGAACTAGGGATGTGACAACTCGCCCCCACTTGAAAGAATCTCGTCCCGAGATTCAGGGGTCGACGGAAAGAAAGCGGGATACTCCAGTCGAAGGCGATCTTCTCGCTCCCAAGTAGCTTCTCTGTCGGAATGATGAGACCACTGAACCTTGAGAAACTTGATGTTCTGACATCGAGTGACACGCTCTGCTTGATCAAGAATGCGAACCGGGTACTCTCGGTATGTGAGGTTATCTTGGAGATCAAGCGTTTCGTGGTCCACTCCGCGGATGGGATCCGAGAAGCAACACTTGAGTTGAGAGATGTGGAAGACATCATGAACTCGAGAAAGATGTGGGGGTAGTTCCAATTGGTAGGCAACCTCTCCACGTTTAGCGAGAATGCGAAAGGGACCAATGTAACGAGGAGCCAACTTGCCCTTGATACCGAAACGATGGGTACCCTTCAAAGGAGTAACCCGGAGGTAAGCTTTTTCGCCAACTTCATAAGTCATATCCTTATGATGACAATCATACTGACTTTTCTGACGAGACTGGGCTGTTTTCAAATTCTCACGAATGATGCGAACTTGCTCTTCTGCCTCCTGGATCATGTCCGGTCCAAAGAATTGTCTTTCACCGGTTTCTGACCAGTTCAAAGGTGTTCGACATCTTCGTCCATAGAGAACCTCAAAAGGAGCTTTCTTGAGGCTGGATTGATAGCTATTGTTGTAAGCAAACTCGGCAAAAGGAAGACATTTCTCCCAATCCATACCGAATGAGATAACGCAAGCTCTAAGCATGTCTTCGAGAATTTGATTGACCCGTTCCACCTGACCACTCGACTGAGGGTGGAAAGCGGTACTGAAGGAAAGATGGGTTCCCATGGCAGTTTGGAAACTCTCCCAGAAATGAGAGGTGAAAAGACTGCCGCGGTCTAAATTGATCTCTAGTGGAACACCATGGAGTGATACTATTCGAGAAATGTATAAGTCAGCAAGCTGACTAGCAGTGATACTCTCTCGAACAGGAAGGAAGTGAGCCACTTTGGAAAGACGATCAACGACTACGAAGATAGCGTTATTCCCTTTCTTGGTCCTGGGAAAGCCGGTGATGAAGTCCATACTAACTTTATCCCATTTCCACTCAGGAATAGCTAAAGGCTGAAGAGTGCCAGCAGGCCTTTGATGCTCTGCCTTAACGCGACGACAAACGTCACAGTTAGCAATAAACTGAGCGATTTCTCTCTTCATCCTAGTCCACCAGAACCTCTGGCGTAGGTCCTGATACATCTTAGTGCTACCGGGATGAATCGTGAGAGGAGATTCATGCGCCTCCTTGAGAATCAATTGTCGAAGATGTTGCTTCTTGGGGATCACCAGGCGGTTCCCAAAGAAAACAACACCTCGATCATCTATAGAGAAACTACCAGCAATACCCTTGGCAATGTTTCTCTTGATCCGGGTAATCCCCGTATCATGCTTCTGGGCTTCTATGATAAGATCCACAAGGGTAGGTTTCACCACCAAGGTAGAAAGAAATCCGCGAGGAGCTATGTGAAGATTAAGCTTACAGAATTCCTCATGGAGAAGTGGTTGGCCTTGCTGCAACATGAGATTGTTGCAATAGGATTTACGGCTTAGAGCATCAGCCATGACATTGGCTTTGCCTGGGGTGTAGGTAATCCCTAGATCATAATCTGTGATCAACTCCAACCAACGTCTTTGCCTAAGGTTCAGATCCGGTTGGGTGAAGATATACTTGAGACTCTGGTGATCGGTGTAGATCTCGCAACGTTTACCAAGAAGGTAATGTCGCCAGGTCTTGAGTGCATAGACTACGGCTGCAAGCTCTAGATCATGTGTAGGATAATTCTCCTCATGTGGATGCAACTGTCGAGATGCATAGGCAATCACATGACAATCCTGCATAAGAATGCAACCTAGTCCCTGTCGTGAGGCGTCGCAGTAGATAATAAAGTCTTTAGTGAAATCCGGTGGCACAAGTATGGGAGCAGAAGTCAGGCGTCTTTTCAGTTCCTGAAAACTGTGTTCACACTGTGGGGACCACTCAAACTTTTTATCTTTCTTGAGAAGTTCCGTGAGGGGTTTGGCTACTTTGGAGAATTTTTCAACAAAGCGGCGACAATAGCTGGCTAGACCAAGGAAACTCCTAACTTGTTTGACTATTTTAGGTGGAGTCCAATCAAGAACGGCTTTAACTCTCTCAGGGTTGACAGCAATGCCCTTGCCAGAGATTACGTGGCCTAGGTAGGTCACTTCTGGCAACCAAAATTCACACTTGGAGAACTTGGCATAAAGGTGGTGCTCTCTGAGTTTTTCTAACACAAGTCAAAGATGTTCGGCATGCTCTTCCTCGTTCTTCGAGTAAATAAGAATATCATCGAGGTAAACCACGACGAACTTATCCAAGTACTCCATGAAGATCGAGTTCATCAAGCGGGAGAATGTGGCTGGGGCGTTGGTTAGGCCAAAGGACATGACGGTGTACTCGTACTGGCCATAACGAGTGACAAAAGCTGTCTTGGGAATGTCCCCGTTTCTGATCTTAATTTGGTGGTATCCTAACCTCAAATCCATCTTGGAGAAGACTGAGGATCCAGCGAGCTGATCATACAGATCGTTGATCCTGGGGAGCGGATATTTGTTCTTTATCGTGACCAAATTAACGGGACGATAATCTACAACCATCCGATCCGTACCATCCTTCTTCTTGACGAAGAGGACGGGGCAAGCCCACGGAGAAGAACTGGGACGGATGAAACCCTTTTGCAAGGACTCATCAAGTTGTTTCTTAAGCTCGGCTAGTTCTAAGGGTGCCATCTTGTAGGGTCTCCTAAAGATTGGAGCAGATCTTGGATAAGATCTATGACGAACTCTACATCTCTGTCAGGCGGAACACCTGGCAGTTCCTCTGGAAAGACATCTGGAAAGTCACGGACTACCGGGATATCTTCAAGGTCTGGAAGAGGGCTGGCATTAAGGGAATAGAGCTGACGCTTTGCAACTCTAGTGGAGACAGTGACTATCTTGCCAGATGGGTGTGTGAGCTGAACAGACCTGGTGAAACAATCAATCTTGGCATGATGAGCTGTCATCCAGTCCATACCCAAGATGATGTTAATATCCAAAGACTTGAGAGATATCAAGGAAGCAAGGAATACAAGTCTGTCAACAAGGATTTCATTGCCATAACTTATCCTAGAAGTTTGCCATTTGGATCCAGGAGTTTGAATAAGTAGTGGGGAGGGCATATCACAAAATGACATGTCGCGCAAGCGGGCATAGCTTTCAGAAATGAAGGAATGAGACGCTCCAGTATCGAACAAAACCGATGCCGGATGACAGTTGACAAGGAGTGTACCAAGAACGACATCTGGATCATCATGAGCGGCTTTAGCTGAGACGTGATGCACACGTCCATGTTCAGTGGGAGCTGACTTGGCACTGATCATCTTGCGTGATGGCTTACCATGGCCAATAGACTTCTCGGGCTGGGGTGGAGCAACTCTGGTCTGAGTGCAAATACGGGCAATGTGGCCTTGCTCTCCGCACTTGTAACAAATCTTGGAGGTAGGATGTGGACCTGCATTGGAAGGCGGTCCACCAATAGACCTGGGTGGAGCATACTGCTGAACTTGATGAGGTGCCACATAAGATGGCCTCGGTACATATTCGGAAGGAAGAGCGGAGTTCGGAACCCAAATCCGGCGCTTCTGAGAGCTAGAACCGGAGGAAGATCCCAAATCACGAGTGTGCTTACGAGACTCCTCGTAAGTGAGTTGAGCTGTCTCTGCATTAATGGCCTTGTTCACAAGGGCTTGGAATGTATCACAATGATGCAGGTGGAGATCACGACACAACTTGGGGTTGAGACCCTTCCGGAACTTAGCCTGCCTCTTGGCGTTCGTGGACACCTCTTCTGTGGCATAACGGGCGAGGTTCTCAAACTCTCTACTATAGGCATCAACAGCCATCTTACCCTGGGTGAAACTACAGAACTCTTCTCTCTTGCGATCGATGAGGGCTTCAGGAATGTGATGCTCGCGAAAAGCCTCAACGAAATCCCTCCAGGTGGGAGTCTGGTCAGCTGGAAGCATAGCCTCATAGTTCTGCCACCAAAGACTGGCAGGACCTTCCAGGTGGTATGTGGCATAGGTGACCTTGTCATCTTCAGCTACGTTCGCGGAACGCAGCTTATGAGTGATGCTACGGAGCCAGTCATCTGCATCGAGTGGCTCAATGGAATGATGAAAGGTGGGTGGGTGCAAGCGAATGAAGTCATGAATGGTCGCAGACTTATTGGACTGATGTGCGGTGTTCTCCTCGATACGTGCCAACAAGCGGTTAGACTCACGCTTGCTCCTCTCCATCTCTAGCATGAACTCTGTCAACGAAGGCTGGTCGGGAGGATCCTCATCCCTACCATCTCCGTGGTTCTGGCTACGAGCAACGGAACTTGATGACATCCTGGTAAAACGAAACCAGAGACGGAATCAGCATCAACTATGGAATGTAGAATGTAGGACAAGAAATTAGTATCTCTCGAACTCCTAGGGAAATTCCGGCAGCATAACGGCAGTAAAATGCTCAGAATGAGACATCCTAATAAAAATGGGGTGGTAACATACTCATCGGCATTACTCAAGGTTCTGAGATCATACTAAACAGACTACACCGGAAATACTCAAAACTGAGATATGACTCTGATCAACCAACCTTATGGGACTACGGACTAGTAACACGTGATCCTGATAGACGGAAAGAGAGAGCCTAGTTCCCTAACCCCGTAGGAAAGATAGGATGACTCAGATCAGAAGGCCATGAGGTATAAGGAGTAAAAAGAGCCTTACGTTCCAACCCACAATCAATTCCCTTACATAACTAAAGATTTTCTAGACTCAACTTCGACCAGTTTGGCTTGGTAATCCTACAGGCAGTCAGGCTCTGATACCAGCGCTGTCAGGACCCCGACTCAATGCCACATCGATCTAGCATGTAACACCTCATATCACTTTGCGGCCTCACGCACGGTATCCCCACGGGTGTTGCCTTACCTTTGCCCGGGACCGTTTGCGCCTTTTGGCACACGTATATGATGGTGTCGCTAGCATCCATATGATAAAGAGCCCGGGCTGACATGGCTAGTCGTAAACCCAAAGTGGCACTATCTTACAGGGACAGGCATCCATGACCCAGCATCGAACGTGTCGGTCATCAGTGAGTGAATCCAGGCTGTAGCACTGGGCTAACAGGACTCCGGTGAACCGGGCTGTAGCGGGCTAACAGGACTCCGGTATTCATCGCGTGACATTTCCCCGAAGGGACAGACACAGGATCGAAGAAGGACACATGCCGGCCAGCCTAAGTGTTCCGGAGCAGTAGCAAGCTACCAGGGCTCAGTGGAAGCACTAGGAGACATTTCCCGGTAAGAGAGACTACTAAGGATAAACAACTAGATAGTCAGATCCCACACATAGCAATACACATTACACATACGCATAACATGCAAGTATGTGCTGTACAACATGGCATCACAGCATAACTCAACAACTCATATAGATAAAGGCTCAGAAGAGCCATCATAGCATTTATTACAAACAGGGGTCACATGACCCAACATTCAGAGCAATCAAGCAGCAAACGGAAGCATTACATGTCTGAGTACAGACATCTATAAATGAAAAAGGCTGAAAGCCTGACTATCTACAACGTCCGATCAAGATCGTAGCTGAGGTACAAGCTACTTGTCGAAGTCCAAGAGAACACTAGTAAGACCGAAGTCTCCGCTGCAAAAACATAAATAAAGCAACATGAGTACAAAGGTACTCAGCAAGACTTACATCAGATCCTATCATACATGCATTTGTATCAAGAGGGTAATGTGGGGTTTAGTTGCAGCAAGCCAGCTTTGACTCTGTGGCTATCCTGTTCTACGACTATCAGAACTTCTTGAGGTGATATGGCGCACACGAGTCCACTAATCACCACACAATACACTACTATGGGTTCATCCCCGTCTCCCTACGAGAAGGCCATCCATAGCACTCACACTTGTCTTGAGCATTTTATGGTATCCACTTCAAGTGGTCTATGTACCATGTAAGCATCCAAGAAGTCCATAACCGCGGACCCGGCTATTCGAATAGATCATGTTAACCCTGCAGGGGTGTACCTCTTCACACACGCTCTCGCCACTTACCGCCATGTACACGTCATGTATCTCGGCAACCTTCAAGCGGAAGCCTGGCGAGGTGTCGGCCACGACCTGACTAACCACACAAGATTCTAATCCAGGTTTATCGCCTATTCGGGTTCCATCTGCAAGGAGATCCGGCCGGGGTTTCACTCACGGCCCCAAACGATGTGTGCAGGGTTCCCAAGCCCACCTCGCCGGATGGATCTACGCTTGGTACACCGTGCCACTTGTGCCTAGTCTGTCCCAAGCCCACCTGGCCGGGTGCCACTTGGTAGACTACTAACACTACCTACAAACACCAGAAACTAGTTGCGACTCCTGGACAGAGATCAAGTTGGTTAATAAGTCGAGAGGGGTCGAGTTACCGGAACCCAATGTGTGGTAGTATCAAGTCATTGGACAACATACATAGAACTCAGTGCTTAAGGATGGTTCCAGTGAGACAACCCACCATGTACTCCTACATGGCCTCTCACCGCTACCTTTACCAAATCGTGTTCACACACTTAACTCTCAGCACCAGAACATATCGTAACACTCCAATTCATTCCCAATGAATCAGACCTGACACAACTCTAAGCAATAGCAGGCATAGCATGGTAGGAACACAACAATGGCTTCAATCAACTCCTACACATGCTAGTGGGTTTCAACTATTTACTGTGGCAATGACAGGTCATGCAGAGGAATGGGTTCAACTACCGCAGCACAAAGTAGCAGATGAATCGTTGTTGTCCTAATGCAATAACTGAGAGCAGGAGCGAGAGAGTAGGATTTTATCGGAATGAACAAGGGGGTTTGCTTGCCTGGTAGATCAACAGAGGAGGCACTGCTTCACAGACAGGTACTCTGGAACAGCTCCGGAGCAAGACCTATCAAGAAGGAACGGTGCCAACAATCAATACACAACATATGCGACAATATGATGCATGAACATGGCATGAAGATGTGATGTTGTTTGAGCTAATGCAACTAGTAATCATTTGGTTTGAAGTCCATTTGAACCATAAGCTCAATTGCATCTCCAAAGTAAGCTCTTATATATGCCATAATGTGTTTTCTCATATTCAGCATGTATAAGTTGGTTTGTCATGCATGAAACTAGTACAGATGGATAGATTGCATTTTTCTGATAATTTTTCATATATAAATCATTTCAATCTGAGCTACGGTTGAATTTCTATGAATTTTTGAAGTTTAAAACAATTTCTGGAATTCCCTGATTTAATTTAAATCCAGAAATCATATAATTGCGCCAGCATGACGTCAGCATGACGTCAGCAGTCAACTGCGGCTGACTGGGGTCAAACCTGGCGTGTGGGGTCCACACGTGAGTGACACTGGGGTTAACCCCGAGTCAAACCTGGGCTGATTAGCTTTGACTAAGCCCTGGGGCCCACTGGTCAGCGTCAGTAGGTGGGGATTAGTGCCTAATTAACAAAGCCACGTCAGCCCGCCGGAGTTCTGGCCGGCAGCGACCAATAGCGCGGCGGCGACTCGCCGGACTTGCGCTACAAGCGGCGTTTGGTCGCGCGAAGACCACCGGGGCGTAGCCCGTCGTCGTCCGCAACCAGGGGAGCTGGTGGGGGCTGCGGGGGCGCCGGAGCTCACTGGAGCAAAGCTCGGGGCGGCGGCCGGAGTTCGGTGAAGAGGGACGGAGCGCTATGGTGCACGGGAGGAAGAGTGGGTAGGTGCTCTGTGTTCCTGGGAACGCGCCGAGGACGGCAGCGTGCTCGGACGCGACGTGTGGGGGCTCTTTCCGCGGCGACCTCGTGGCCGGCGGCGATGAGCTCTGGGCTCGACGGAGCCCGCGGTTGGAGGAAGAAATCGGCATCGGGGAGGGGGAGGTTCGGTGCGGGGGCTCACAGCGAGACCAGCGAGCGCGAGGGCGAGGTCGGGGATGCCCGGTAGCTCCCGAATCGACGGCGAGGATCCACGGCGGCCGGAGGCGAACATGGCGACGGCGACGGCTCCACGGGGTGCTCCGTCTTGCATGGCTCGACGAGGAGGTAGAGGGGGTCGCGGCGGAGCTGGGGAGCGTGTCGGGGAGGCGAGGGGGAGGCGGTGGCTACGGCTACGGTGGACGGCGGCGATGAGCTCCGCTCGGCTGCGCGCGAGAGAGAGAGCAGAGGAGGGGGGGAGGAACGAGAGAG
>NC_057798.1:291757261-291792266 GCF_018294505.1 Triticum aestivum | reverse complement strand
GCGCACGCGTCGGGCACGCGCCTGGCCGACTCGCGCCAGGAGGACGACGGCAGTGGTGGGCTGGGCTGGCCTGCTGGGCCAGAGGCGCCAGGAAAGAATCCCAGGTAAGGTTTTTTTCCTGTTTTGTTTCTTCTTTTCTATTTTTCTGACATTTGTTCTGATTTAGTAATAATACTAAATCAATTTATTTACTTATGCCATTTTTTATGGAAGCTAGTTATATTATTCCAGAGCTCCTTTATAAATGGCATAATTTTTGGACAATATTATATATATATATAACAATATATATCCAAAGCAAATATTTATGCCTTAATTCCAAATGCCCAAAATTAATACCTATGAGCTCTTAAAAATATTGGTTTGATTTTTATCTCTGTCCAATATTTTCAGAGAGCAACATGAGCATTTTCTTGGACCCTTTTGAGAAATTTTTATTTGGGTCATTTTCAAAAATGATTCTGAGGGTTCCACCAATCCTCATTTCAAATTTAAATGGAATATAAACATGATGCACAAATGACTAGCTAGTCTAGGTCATACCAGAACTAGGGATGTGACACCTTTATGCAAAACTAGTTGCATGTCTGTCAGTGGAACCAGTCTCATGAACACGGTCATGTAAGGTTGGTCCGGGCCGCTTCATCCAACAATACCGCCGAATCAAAATAAGACATTGGTGTTAAGGAGTATGCCGATCACCTCCCACAACTCTTTGTGTTCTACTCATGCATATCATCTACGTATAGACCTGGCTTTGATGCCATTGTTGAGAAACGTAGCAAGCAATTTCAAAATTTCCTATGCTCATGCAGGATCTATCTAGGAGATGCATAGAAACGAGAGGGGATAGTGTGTCCACGTACCCTCGTAGACCGAAAGCGGAAGCGTTAGCTTAACGCGGTTGATGTAGTCGAACGTCTTCTCGAATCAACCGATCAAGTACCAAACGTATGGCACCTCCGAGCTCTGTGCATGTTCAGCTCGATGATGTCACTCGAACTCTTGATCCAGCAGAGTGTCAATGGAGTTGATGAATTCTGTCAGCACGACGACGGCGTGATGATGATATTGGTGAATTGATCCGCAGGGTGTCACCTAAGCACTACGACAATATGACCGGAGGAGTAAACGGTGGAGGGGGGCACCACACAGGGCTAAACAATTGGTGTCCTTTGGGGTGCCCCCCGCCCCTGTATGTAAAGGAGGAGGGGAGGAGGCCGACCACAAGGGGTGTGCCAAGGGAGGAAGAGTCCTACTAGGACTCCACTCCTAGTAGGATTCGGCCCCCCTTTTTTTCCTTTAACCGGAGGGGGAAAAGAGGAAGGGAGAGGGAAGAGGAGAAGGAAAGGGGGGCACGCCCCCTCTCCTAGTCCAATTTAGACTCCCCATGGGAGGGGGCATGGCCACCCCTTGTGGGCTGCCTCCCCTCTCACCTATTGCCCATGTTAGCCCAACTATTCCCCGGGAGGTTCCGGTAACCTCCCGGTACTCTAAAAAGTACCCGAACCTTTCCGAAACCTTTCTAGTGTCTGAATGTAACCTTCCAATATATCAATCTTTACCTGTCGACCATTTCAAGAGTCCTCGTCATGTCTGTGATTTCATCCGGGACTCCGAACAACCTTTGGTCACCAAAAAACATAACTCACATAAAACCTATCGTCATCGAACGTTAAGCGTGCGGACCCTACGGGTTCGAGAACTATGTAGACATGACCGAGACACCTCTCCGGTCAATAACCAATAGCGGAACCTGGATGCTCATATTGGTTCCCACATATTCTACGAAGGTCTTTATCGGTCGAACCGCAATGTCAACATACGTTATTCCCTTTGTCATCGGTATGTTACTTGCCCGAGATTCGATCATCGGTATCTTCATACCTAGTTCTGCCTAGTTACGGGGAAGTCTCTTTACTCGTTACGTAATGCATCATCCCGTAACCAACTCATTAGTCACATTGCTTGCAAGGCTTCATATGATGTGCATTACCGAGAGGGCCCAGAGATACCTCTCGAACACTCAGAGTGATAAATCCTAATCTCGATCTATGCCAACCCAACAAACACCTTTGGAGATACCTGTAGAGCATCTTTATAATCACCCAGTTATGTTGTGGCGTTTGATAACACACAAGGCATTCCTCCGGTGTCCGGGAGTTGCATAATCTCATAGTCGAAGGAATATGTATTTGACACGAAGAAAGCAGTAGCACTAAAATTGAACGATCATTATGCTAAGGTAACGGATGGGTCTTGTCCATCATATCATTCCACTAATGATGTGATCCCGTTCATCAAATGACAACTCATGTCCATGGCTAGGAAAATTAACCATCTTTGATCAATGAGCTAGTCTAGTAGAGGCATACTAGGGCACGGTGTTTTGTCTATGTATACACACATGTATCAAGTTTCCGGTTAATACAATTCTAGCATGAAGAATAGACATTTATCATGATATAAGGAAATATAAAGTAACAACTTTATTATTGCCTCTGGGGAATATTTCCTTCATGTGCAACATCACTACTTAACATATCACAATGATAAATCATATATCCAACTGAGCATGGCATACCGACGAGCATGAATATCACGAGCATAATACTACTCATAGCATAACATGACCAATAGCATCAACAATAAATACCATGCAAGAATACATCAATAATACTACCACGTAAGCATATAGCCAACTAGATGCAAAGGAACATGCATATCAATGGTACTCGATAACAAACGATAGTCATGCATCGAGGAGCATAACCAACACCAACAGGTACTTCTACCAAGCATGATATACGAAAGTAATACTAGCAAGAACACATGATAACCAGATGCATACAAAGCATAGCACGAAAGTGAACACAATTCTATAAGCATTACCGAAACAACAATAACAGTTACAGATAAGGAAACAAACAAATATTAAATGTTCAAGTTGAAAACCATGGCTATTGCATGGCTATCATGCAAGTGGGTTTTGTGGCTTGCCTGGGGATGAAGAATACATCGGGTAGAAGTGCTCCTCTATTCCTCCCTATCTCTTGTAGTTTTTTTATCTGAGTTTAGTACTCATCTTGCGCGGCATCAGTTTAGCACTCATTTTCGATATTTGAACGCCTCCCTTCTGTAAGAGATCTCATTTGAGCACGTGAACTATTCTACTACCGCTATTTAGGTTTAGAGTTTTTCTTCATTATCTGAACTGTTGTAGATCCAAGATTATAGCACCGATCTGTGAAAACTGTTTGTCCAACACTTAGAAATTCTCCACTCATAGATCTGAAAAATTGATAGTTGTGTGGGCGGCTTAACTGATAAACCATAACCCACCAGGTACCATTAGTCCCCTTTTATGCCGCCAATAGATTGCTCTGCATATCTCAACACTAACCTCCGGCTTAACATACTGCATGTGTATAGTTCTTACCTTTGAACCAATGACTCGCTTAACAACGTAATCTTAAACCGGCAATATTTTCTTTTCAGACCTTCATCAACAATGACTAAGACCTTCACCTCATCCCGAGTTACCGAGGAAGATTTGAACAATTTTGTTCAGACTGGCATTTTAGCCAAGAAAGATGACATCCATTTTAGGGTCCCAAGCATTGAAAATCCTCCTTAGCCCAAAGAAAGAGAACTAATTGTTTTTACTGATCATATGATCCGGGGGTTTACCCCGCCCGGTTCAAAATTCTTTCGAGATGTGTTACACTTTTTCCAACTTCATCCACAAGATATCAGCCCCAATTCTGTCTCCAACATCTGCAACTTCCAAGTTTTTTGCGAAGCTTATCTTCAAGAAGAGCCCACTGTCAAACTATTCAGGGAATTTTATTATTTGAACCGGCAGACGGAGTTCACCAACGGGCCCATCTTGAAACTAGGTGGAGTTTCAATTCAAAAGCGGAAAGAAGCCACCTTCCCATATGCCAAGCCGCCCAGTCATCCCAAGGACTGGAACCAGACTTGGTTCTATTGCCAAGATACATCTCCAGAGGGTGAAAATCCCCTGCCAGGTTACCGTTAACACCGGCTCACTAACACACATCGGCTCCCAGAGCAGATCAGTACAAAGGAGCGGGCCAAATACGCGCCTGTTTTCTCAAAGATCAGAGCCTTCATGGCTAACGACTTATTCGGCATCGACCTTGTTCGGTGTTGGGTCGCCTAGAGGACTCTGCCCTGAAGCCGCCACCCCGACTTAATGTGCGAGTACACCAGCAATTTGAAAGATCCACAATGCCACTGCGAAATCCAATTTATGATGCACAAGTCAATGATGCGACCAAGGCTTTGTTGAATGAAAGCTTGGCAGAGTGTAGTAAAACCGGACATAGTCCTTTCTGCACCTTCAACCAGCTGCCAGCTGTAAGTTTTGCACATACTTTTTTAGTTGAATCATGTTTTCATTAACAATGTCCTCTTATAATCATTTGACTTTCACAGGCCAATTCTCCTTTTTGGAAGAGGAAGCTACAAGACAAGCCGGCCAAGAAGACCCGGACCAAGACTAAGGCTAACAAAAAGCCTGCCAAGAAGAAGACTGACCCCTCCGAGTTACTTGACTTGGATGATGATGGTGATGATGATGAGTCAGAGGTAGAACTTGATTCTCTTGGCTCATTTTTTGTACATCTCATTAACAATGACTATTATCTGGATGAAGCAGAGGCCAGCCATGCGGGTGACGAAGAGGTAATTGTTCTTTCCTCCGGCTCAGAATCTTTGCCAAAATAGAAAACTCGACAAGCAAGCCGGAAAGTAAGGTTTTTTCATCCTTTGGCTTATTTGGATCCCAACTTTATTTTGAAGAAGCAGCAACATGAAGCTCGCCGCACAACCTGGAACAGCGGAGGCAGGATTGTTTCCTCTGGCTTACCAAATACTCCAGCTCGCCGCAAGCGTCGTCCAGAGGTTTCAACAATTTCTGACTTAACTTATCCCAATGCGGGTGTTTTTTTACAACCTCTTAATCCTTTCGACTCAAATTACCAGGGTCATCTCATTCCTCCTCTGGCGATTCAACGAGAACTCATGTCCCAGCCTTCAAACCCGTGCCTGGTAAGACTGTTAAGTCTCTACTTTCAATCATGTACTCAAGTGTCATATTAACCTCATGCTGCATTTGCAGAGCTATGGCAAAGCCCAGCAAGAAAATGTATGTGACCAAAACAACTGACAACCCTTCTGAGCTGGAGAAACAGTCAACAGACACTTCCTTCCACGCCCCTAAAGCCACAGCTGATGAGTCGCCATCGGAAGAGCACAATGTTATCATAGATCATATGGACGTTGATTCAACCACCACCAAGCCGCCAAGTCCCATCAAGCCTACCGAAGAAAAGGCTGATGATGTCACCATCACTGGGCTTGGTTATACAGCGCCAGGCAATCCCACTGTCTTGTCAAAACACAGCGCCAAGGAAGAAATATCTGTTGCTGACAAAGGCAAATGATCAGTAATTGTAGAGAGCTATGCTCACTACATCGCTCAAAAGATCCACTTTGGGTATTTGAACCGCCTACACACAAGCCGCGATTTTGAGGCAAGCTTAGTGAACTTAATGAAGGAGCGTTTTGAGGTAGACACTACATCTCTCTTCATATGAACATACTTTATCAGCCGCCAAGTCTGCAGGATATGATAGAATTGAATGTACTGTAGACTTTTAAATATCCTTGTAGAACATTTCCAGTAGCCCCCAAGGGCCGGCTTATACTTTCAAGATAATTCGGGACTTCAAATAGTAATCCTTTCAACTTTGCATGTGCAGCCCCCAAGGGCCGGCTTAAACTTTCAAGATAAGCCGGGACTTCAAATAGTAATGATTCAATTTTTGCACGTATATCCCCCAAGGGCCGGCTTAAACTGTCAAGATCAGCCGGGTCTCATTACCATAGTTGTCCATAAAATCCAAGTATATAGCCCCCATGAATCGGCTATCGTCACAATAATATAGCAGGGTCATCATAAAATTGTCTTAAGAAAAGAGCAATGTGCATTAGCCCCCAAGTGCCAAGTGAAATACTTGTATTGTACTTGGGACTTTTTAAATAAGATGACTGTAACCCCGCCTATTGTTTGCATCCTGCAGGATGAACTCAATGTCAAAGAATCCCAAGTCGCCGATCTTCAAGAGAATATCAAGTCTCAGCAATCTGAAACCTCTAAGGCCAAAGAAGAATTGACCACCGCCTTGGCAGAGATGGAGAAGCTGAAGAAGAAGTTCAAGGTTGACTAGGCAGTTTGGGAGACGGAGAAAATGGCTCTATTGAAGAGAGCAGAAGAAGTAGAAACAACCCTTAAACAGGTGGCTGAAGAGCTGGCCGGTTTAAAACATCAAATAAATGTCATGACTGCTTCCATATTCGGTAAGTAACTTCATCTCAATTTGTTAGTACCAATGCATTGTAATACTCATTCAACCGGCTTATAGATTTACTTGGTACTGCAGGCTCCAGAATCGCCCATCTTGGCTCAGACATGCGCAAGAAGCTGAAAGCCGCCTATACTCTTATAGAGCAATTGTACACTGGCACGCAACGAGCTATCTCTGCTGCCTCACACAAAAAACAACCGCCAACCCTCATCAAGGACATGCTGGAGAAGTTATCTGTGCTACCCCAAAGAGTTGAAGATCTGAATAAATCAGCTGCTAGAGCCGGTGCAATCACCGCGCTAACCCGGGCTAAAGTGTGGCAAGCAGATCTTGACCCGGAAGACTTGGCCATTAGCTGCCCAAGTGTCAAGGGGGACGGGTCCCCCTTAAGTGCTGACAATTTTGCAGTGATAGCAAGAGAAATGCACCCGCTAGCAAGCAAACTAGCTGAAGACACCAACATGTCCCATTATCAGGCGGTTTATGATGCTAACAACAAGAAGGTCAAAGCATCGATCCATGAATCCCAGGACCTTACTCCTCCAATTCGTAAGCACACTTTTGCCCCTGACATTGACCTGTCAACACTTATTAGTGATGAGGCTGTATTCAAAGCTTTGACTAGGATCAACTGGGCAACCTCTGAGTTCCAGCCAATGGGTGAAGAGGAGGACGATGAACCGGTGCTAGATGACCCGGAACCCTCAACTCGCCAAGGCCAAGGCCATTAATTTTAAGGCCAGCTTAACATATGCCAGCTGAAATACTTCCTCAAAACACTTCTTCTTTTGGGCCATGTGATGCCTTGTAATAGGCTAGTTGGAAAACAATGATCTGCCATGCCATCGCGCGTGTTGACTTGCATAACACTTATGAGCCGCTTAATCTTAGTTGACTATCCATTGTTTATACTCATAACCATTATCAACCATGATGATCATGTTGTCATAAACCCTACATACAAACAGATCACAAGTGCCTTGGCGGTTTACCCCAAGGCGGGTCATATACCCCACAAAAAACCACTGGTGACTGTAACATCCATAACTAGGGCCGGTTTACCAAAACCTCATAGAATCATAACAAAAATAAATATCATACCTGTGATATCTATGTGTATTGCCGGCTTACCATGCCATATGCAGTAAGGGTAACAACCCAGACTCAGAGCGTAGCGCTCTGTGCAATTTATTCATACTGCCTGCTTACAACGCCATAGACAGCAAAGGGTAACATCCCAAATCTTTAGAGTACAGGACTCCAAACATATGATCATCATACATTGGCGCCTTAACTTCCAAAGCCAGGCCGGGTTAACAAAACACCATACATTATCAAATAAAGATCAAGGCATCATGGCCTGAATCAAGTTTCAACCATATATCAATATGGTACAAACAGAAATCACCAAAAAAAGATTCAAAGGCAATAGAAAACAGAAAACCAAGGCATTCAAAGGCTACCAAGCCTCAACATCAAGTGTTATTCAAGGGATGCACAGTCATTGAGTTACTACTTAATTCAAAAGTGTAAGCCGGGCCTCACATGACCAATCGCTGTTTTAACTTTGACAAGTTCAGGGTCTTTATAAGATTGACTGTCAAGAGTACGACGAGTCATTCCAGGATTACCTGGTCGGAGTGGCAAGCATACAAAGGCAGGATAACCCAAATTTTTGGTGAATACTGATGACCCACAAGTATAGGGGATCTATCGTAGTCCTTTCGATAAGTAAGAGTGTCGAACCCCACAAGGAGCAGAAGGAAATGACAAGCGGTTTTCAGTAAGGTATTCTCTGCAAGCACTGAAATTGTAGGTAACAGATAGTTTTGTGATAAGATAATTTGTAACGGGTAACAAGCAATGAAAGTAAATAAGGTGCAGCAAGGTGGCCCAATCCTTTTGTAGCAAAGGACAAGCCTGGACAATTTCTTATAATGAGAAAAGCACTCCCAAGGACACATGGAATTATCGTCAAGCTAGTTTCATCACGCTCATATGATTCACGTTCGTTACTTTGATAATTTGATATGTGGGTGGACTGGTGCTTGGGTACTGCCCTTTCTTGGACAAGCATCCCACTTATGATTAACCCCTATTGCAAGCATACGCAACTACAAAAGAAGTATTAAGGTAAACCTAACCATAGCATGAAACTAGCGGATCTAAATCAGCCCCTTACGAAGCAACACATAAACTAGGATTTAAGCTTCTGTCACTCTAGCAACCGATCATCTACTTATTACTTCCCAATGCCTTCCTCTAGGCCGAAATAATGGTGAAGTGTCATGTAGTCAACGTTCACATAACACCACTAGAGGAGAGACAACATACATCTCATCAAAATATCGAACGAATACCAAATTCACATGACTACTAATAGCAAGACTTCACGCATGTCCTCAGGAGCATACGTAACTACTCACAAAGCATATTCATGTTCATGATCAGAGAAGTATTAATATGCATTAAGGATCTGAACATATGATCTTCCACCAAGTAAACCAATTAGCATCAACTACAAGGAGTAATCAACACTACTAGCAACCCACAAGTACCAATTTGTGGTTTTGATACAAGATTGGGTACAAGAGATGAACTAGGGTTTTGAGAGGAGATGGTGCTGGTGAAGATGTTGATGGAGATTGACCCCCTCCCGATGAGAGGATTGTTGGTGATGACGATGGTGATGATTTCCCCTCCCGCGGGGAAGTTTCCCCGGCAGAACAGCTCCACCGGAGCCCTAGATTGGTTCCGCCAAGGTTCCGCCTCATGGCGGTGGAGTTTCGTCCCATAAGCTTGCTTATGATTTTTTCCAGGGTAAGAGACTTCATATAGCAGAAGATGGGCCCCGGAGGGACAACAGGGGGCCCACGAGACAGGGGGCACGCCCAGTGGGGTGGCGCACTCCCCACCTTCGTGGCCAGGGTGTGGGCCCCCTCTGGTACTTTCTTTGCTCAATAATTCTTATTAATTCCAAAAATGACTTTCATGGAGTTTCAGGACTTTTGGAGCTGTGCAGAATAGGTTTCCAATATTTGCTCCTTTTCCAGACCAGAATCCCAGCTGCCGGCATTCTCCCTCTTCATGATAAACCTTGTAAAATAAGAGAGAATAGCCATAAGTATTGTGACATAACGTGTAATAACATCCCATAATGCAATAAATATTGATATAAAAGCATGATGCAAAATGGACGTATCAACTCCCCCAAGCTTAGACCTCGCTTGTCCTCAAGCGGAAGCCGATATCGAAAAATATGTCCACATGTTTAGAGATAGAGGTGTCGATAAAAATAAAATACGTACATGAGGGCATCGTGATCATTCTTATAACAGCAACATATATAGATTTTGTCATATGATTTCGTATGCTCAAGTAACAATCCCTTCACAATATCAAGTATGGTTCATAAACTTCATTGAGAACTAATAAACTATAATCTCAGTCATTGAAGCAATTGCAATTTATCATAACATCGGAAAGAGTCAAGAATAGAGCTTTTCAGCAAGTCCACATAATCAACTATCATATAGTCTTCTACAATTGCTAACACTCATGCAATACTTATGGTTATGGAGTTTTAATCGGACACTGAGAAAGATAGGGGCTTATAATTTCTCCTCCCAACGTATTCACCTTTGGGTGATGTCAACAATAATAGTTCATGCTAACTTACATCCAATTGGATATATATATATATTAGGATCTTTCCAACACGAGGTGCTTGCCAAAGGATAAAATGAAAAGGGAAAGGTGAAGATCACCTTGACTCTTGCATAAAGTAAAAGACATAAAGTAAAAGATAGGCCCTTCATAGAGGGAAGCAGAGGTTGTCATGTGCTTTTAGGGTTGGATGCACAAAATCTTAATGCAAAAGAACGTCACTTTATATTGCCACTTGTGATATGAACCTTTATTATGTAGTCCGTCGCTTTTATTACTTCCATATCACACGATTGTATAAAGCTTATTTTCTCCGCACTAATAAGTCATACATATTTGGAGAGCAATTTTTATTGCTTGCAACATGACAACTTACTTGAAGGATCTTACTCAATCCATAGGTAGGTATGGTGGACTCTCATGGCAGAACTGGGTTTAAGGATGTTTGGAAGCACAAGTAGTATCTCTACTTGGTGCAAGGAATTTGTCTAGCATGAGGGGGAAAGGCAAGCTCAACATATTGGAATAATCCATGACAATATACTTTAACTAAGATGTGAAAAAACATAACCCATTACGTTGTATTCCTTGTCCAACATCAACTCTTTAGCATGTCATACTTTAATGAGTGCTCACAATCATAAAAGATGTCCAAGATAGTATATTTATATGTGAAAACCTCTCTTTCTTCATTACTTCCTATTAATTGCAACGATGACCAAAGCTATGTTTACCAACTCTCAACAACTTTTATGCCTCATACTCTCTATGTGTGAAGTCATTACTATCCATAAGATCAATATGAACTCTTTTATTCCTTTTTATTCTTTCTATTTTCTCAAGATCATAGCAAGATAGCAAAGCCCCTGACTCAACACTAATCTTTATTATATATAGCTCATAGACTCGATTACATAGAGAGATCACAAAGCAAAAATCAAAACTAATTCAAACCAAAACTTTATTCTACTAGATCAAGATATTACTAAAAGGATTGAACTAAGTAAAATGGTAAAGATAGGAGTATGATGGTGATATGTTATTGGGGCACCTCCCCCAAGCTTGGCAGTTGCCAAGGGGAATGCCCATACCCATGTGATTATGTCTCCTTCTTCAGAGTTGGTGTTTTGATCTTCGTGGCGACGATGCCCCTCAGGATACGATTCTCCTCCTCGAGCTTATTAACTTGTTTCTTGAGGTCCATATTTTCCTTGCGGAGCTTGCCCGTGATGGCTAAAGCTCCTTTTACCCAAGGATGCTGCATAGCTTCTGGAGAACAAGTGACACTCTTTTTCATATTTTCATAAGAAAGAAATTTAACATTGGAAGGAATGACCGAGTTTGGAATAGCTGAGTTGCGTAGTTCCCCCATCATGAATCATGCTTGGAAACGAGAGGTAACTTCTTGATCCTCCTCCATGGCATCTATCCTTTTCAAGTCGGCCTCCATCTCGTCCTCCGTTGATGGCCCAAAGTGATAAGCATCGCTGTTTGCTCCTGGACCTGGCGTCGGGTGGGACACCCGACTCTCCCCGAATAACTCTTGAGAAGACATCTTGCTCTAAATCTGTCAGAAAAATGACTCGAAACGAAAACAGAAGATTTTTGCGTGATACGGTGGTCAAAACCTTCGGTAGATTATATAATGAATTTTTACCGACCAAAAGAAGTAAAGTGCAAGAAAACAGAGTCCGGGAGGCACACGAGGTGCCCACGAGACAGGGGGGCGTGCCCAGTAAGGGTGGGCGCGCCCTCCACCCTCGTGGAGGCCTCGTGTCCTTCCCGGATTACTTCTTGCTTTCCAAAATTCTTAAATATTCCAAAAAGGAGAAAAATTGCCATTAGAATTTTTTTGGAGTTGGTTTACTTACCGTACCACATACCTATTCCTTTTCGGAGTCTAAAACGTTCTAGAAAGTGTCCCTTATGTATTCCTCTGGGGTTACTATTTCAATAATATTAGTTTCAACATTTATAGGATTACCTGAGATATAATGTTTGATTCTTTGACCGTTCACCACCTTCGGATTTGTGCCTTCGAAGTTGTTGATTTTTATGGCACCAGAGCGATAGACCTCCTCGATAACATAAGGACCTTCCCACTTAGAGAGAAGTTTTCCTGCAAAAAATCTTAAACGAGAGTTGAATAGCAACACATAATCACCTATGTTAAACTCACGCTTTTGTATTCTTTTGTCATGCCATCTTTTAACTTTTTCTTTGAACAGCTTGGCATTCTCATATGCTTGGGTTCTCCATTCATCAAGTGAGCTAATATCAAATAACCTCTTCTCACCGGCAAGTTTGAAGTCATAGTTGAGCTCTTTAATAGCCCAATATGCCTTATGTTCAAGTTCGAGAGGTAAGTGACATGCTTTTCCATAAACCAAATTATACGGAGACATACCCATAGGATTTTTATATGCAGTTCTATAGGCCCATAATGCATCATCAAGTTTCTTGGACCAATTCTTTCTAGATCTATTGACAGTCTTTTGCAAAATTAATTTGAGTTCTCTATTACTCAACTCTACTTGACCACTAGACTATGGGTGATAAGGAGATGCAATTCTATGATTAACATCATACTTAGCAAGCATTTTACGAAAAGCACCATGAATAAAATGTGAACCACCATCAGTCATTAAGTATCTAGGGACTCCAAACCTCGGAAAAATAACTTCTTTAAGCATCTTAATAGAGGTGTTATGATCATCACTACTAGTTGGAATAGCTTCTACCCACTTAGTAACGTAATCAACAACAACTAAAATATGTGTATATCCATTAGAGGCAGGAAAAGGTCCCATATAATCAAAGCCCCAAACTTCAAATGGTTCAATAACAAGAGAATAATTCATAGGCATTTCTTGACGTCTACTAATATTACCAATTGTTTGACATTCATCACAAGACAAGACAAACTTACGAGCATCTTTGAAGAGAGTAGGCCAATAAAAACCGGATTGCAGTACCTTATGTCTAGTTCTATCTCCAGCGTGGTGTCCTCCATATGGTTCAGAGTGACACTTGCATCGGATCTGTTCCTGTTCATACTCAGGTACACAACATCTAATAACACCATCTACTCCTTCTTTATAAAGGTGTGGGTCATCCCAGAAGTAATGTCTTAAATCATAAAAGAACTTTTTCTTCTGCTGGTATGTGAAACTAGGTGGTATAAATTTAGCAACAATGTAATTAGCATAATCAACTTACCATGGAATAGTACGAGAAGCATTAATGACCGCTATTTGTTCATCAGGAAAGCTATCATCAATAGGTAGTGGGTCATCAAGAACATTCTCTAACCTAGACAAGTTGTCTGCTATGGGGTTCTCAGCTCCCTTTCTATCAATAATATGCAAATCAAATTCTTGGAGCAAGATAACCCATCTAATAAGTCTAGGTTTAGCATCTTTCTTTTCCATAAGATATTTAATAGCAGCATGATCAGTGTGAATAGTAACTTTAGAATCAACAATATAAGGTCTGAACTTATCACAAGCAAATACAACTGCTAAGAATTCTTTTTCAGTAGTAGCATAATTTCTCTGGTCAGTATCAAGAGTTTTACTAGCATACTGGATAACATTTAATTTCTTATCAACTCTTTGCCCTAGAACAGCACCTACAGAATAATCACTAGCATCACACATAATTTCAAAGGGTAAATTCCAATCAGGTGGCTGAACAATAGGTGCAGTGATCAAAGCTTTCTTAAGTATTTCAAATGCTTCTACACAATCATCATCAAATACAAAAGGAATATCTTTTTGCAATAAATTAGTCAGAGGCCTAGAGATTTTAGAAAAGTCCTTAATGAACCTCATATAAAAACCGGCATGACCAAGGAAACTTCTGATACCTTTAATGTCCTTGGAACATGGCATCTTTTGAATAGCATCAATTTTAGCTTTATCAACTTCAATACCTCTTTCAGAAAATTTATGCCCCAAGACAATGCCTTCATTAACCATAAAGTGGCACTTTTCCCACTTCAAGATGAGACTAGTGTCTTGGAACCTCTGCAAAACTCGATCAAGTTTGCTCAAGCAATCATCAAAAGAGGATCCATATACGGAGAAATCATCCATGAATACCTCACAAATCTTTTCACAAAAGTCAGATAATATAGCCATCATGCATCTTTGAAAGGTAGCAGGTGCATTACAGAAACCAAAAGGCATACGTCTATAAGCAAAGGTACCGAAAGGGCAAGTAAAAGTAGTTTTTGATTGATCCTCCGCTGACACATGTATTTGTGAGAAACCAGAATAACCATCTAGAAAGCAGAAATGTGTGTGTTTGGATAGTCTTTCTAGCATTTGATCAATAAATGGTAAAGGGTAATGATCTTTCTTAGTAGCTTTATTTAATTTATAGAAATCAATTACCATCCTATAACCTGTAATAATTCTTTGTGGAATCAATTCATCTTTATCATTAGGAACGACAGTAATACCTCCCTTCTTAGGGACGCAATGGACATGACTTACCCAATCACTATCAGCAATGGGATAAATTATACTTGCCTCAAGGAGCTTCAATATCTCCTTTCTAACCACTTCTTTCATCTTAGGATTTAACCGTCGTTGATGATATCTAACTAGTTTGGAGCCTTCGTCCAATTTAATTTTGTGTTGGCACAGAGTGGGACTAATGCCCTCAAGATCATACAGAGTATATCCAATAGCAGCATGGTGCTTCTTCAGAGTTTTCAATAATCTTTTTTCTTCTTGCTCTGAAAGGTTAGCACTAATAATAACATGATATATCTTCTTTTCATCAAGATAAGCATATTTAAGATTATCAGGTAAAGGTTTGAGCTCAAACACGGGATCACCCTTGGGTGGAGGAGGATCCCCTAGGATTTCAACAGGCAAGTTGTGTTTCAGAATAGGACCCTGTTGAAGGAATACTTCATCTATTTCCCTTCTTTCATTCATAAACATATCATTTTCATGGTCTAGCAAATATTGGTCTAACGGATCAGTAGGAGGCACGGCATTAGAAGCAAGACCAATAATTTCATCATTACTAGGTAATTCTTTATCATGGGGTTGCCTACGAAACTTAGCAAAATTAAACTCATGAGACATATCCCCTAAGCCAATTGTAACAACATCCTTTTTGCAATCAATCCTAGCATTAACAGTATTCAAGAAAGGTCTACCAAATATAATGGGACAAAAGCTATCTTGTGGGGAACCAAGAACAAGAAAATCAGCAGGATATTTAACTTTCCCACACAAGACTTCAACATCTCTAACAATCCCAAATGGTGTGATAGTATCTCTATTGGCAAGCTTAATAGTAACATCAATATCTTCCAACTCAGCAGGTGCAATATCATGCATAATTTCAATATATAAGGAAATAGGTATTGCACTAGCACTAGCGCCCATATCACATAAGCCATGATAACAATGATCTCCTATTTTAACAGAAATAATAGGCATGCCTACAACAGGTCTATGTATCTTAGCATCGGGTTTAGCAATATTAGCAGCTTCCTCACATAAATAAATATCATGCCCATCTATATTATCAGCCAATAGATCTTTAACCATAGCAATACTAGGTTCAACTTTAATTTGCTCAGGGGGTGTATATGTTCTAGTATTACTCTTACGAACGACAGTTGAAGCTTTAGCATGATCCTTTATTCTAACAGGGAAAGGTGGTTTCTCAACATAAGTAGTAGGAACAATAGGATCATTATAAGTGATAGTCTTTTCTTCAACTGTAATAGGTGCAACTACTTTTACTTCAGTGGGAGGATTACATTTAAACCACTTCTCCTTAGGGAGATCAACGTGAGCAGCAAAAGATTCAAAGAAAGAAGCTACCATCTCAGAGTCAAGTCCATATTTAGTGCTAAATCCACGAAAAGCATCGGTATCCATAAAAGATTTAACACAATCAAACTTAGGTGTCATACCTGACTCCTTACCATCGTCGGAACCCCAATCTTCAGAGTTGCGTTTAATTCTTTCCAGTAAATCCCATTTGAATTCAGTAGTCTTCAACATATAAGAACCAACACAGGAAATATCAAGCATGGTGCGATCATTGAGAGAAAGTCGAGCATAATTTTTTTGAATAATCATATCTCCTGAGAGCTCATGATTGGGGCATGAATATAACTTTGACTTAAGCCTCCCCCAAGCTTGAGCGATGCTTTCTCCTTCGTGAGGCCAGAAACTATATATGTAATTACGATCACGATGAACAAGATGCATAGGATAGAACTTCTGGTGAAATTACAATTTCAATTGTTTATAGTTCCAAGACCCCGTATCATCACATAGCCTATACCATGTCATTGCATCTCCCTTCAAATATAAAGGGAAGACCTTCCTCTTAACAACATCATCGAGAACACCTGCAAGCTTAAATAATCCACAAACTTCATCCACATAGATAAGGTGTAAATCGGGATGCAATGTTCCATCTCCTGCAAAGGGATTAGCTAGTAGTTTCTCTATCATACCCGAAGGAATCTCAAAGTAAAAATTTTCAGTAGGTTCAGTAGGTTGAGGAGCAACTCTTTGCTCTACTTCTCGGGGCGAAGATGCTCCGAACAAGCCCCTCAAAGGATTAGTTTCCATAGTAACAAGTGACAGTAAATTTCAGCACACTATATAAATGTTTCCTTACCAAGTTCCACTCACCAAAGGCGCTTCACTCCCCGGCAAAGACGCTAGAAAAGAGTCTTGATGACCCACAAGTATAGGGTATCTATCGTAGTCCTTTCGATAAGTAAGAGTGTCGAACCCAACGTGGAGCAGAAGGAAATGACAAGCGGTTTTCAGTAAGGTATTCTCTGGAAGCACTGAAATTGTAGGTAACAGATAGTTTTGTGATAAGATAATTTGTAACGGGTAACAAGGAATGAAAGTAAATAAGGTGCAGCAAGGTGGCCCAATCCTTTTTGTAGCAAAGTACAAGCCTGGACAATTTCTTAAAATGAGAAAGCGCTCCCAAGGACACATGGGAATTATCGTCAAGCTAGTTTCATCACGCTCATATGATTCACGTTCGTTACTTTGATAATTTGATACGTGGGTGGACCGGTGCTTGGGTACTGCCCTTTATTGGACAAGCATCCCACTTATGATTTACCCCTATTGCAAGCATCTGCAACTACAAAAGAAGTATTAAGGTAAACCTAACCATAGCATGAAACTAGTGGATCCAAATCAGCCCCTTATGAAGCAACGCATAAACTAGGATTTAAGCTTCTATCACTCTAGCAACCCATCATCTACTTATTACTTCCCAATGCCTTCCTCTAGGCCCAAATAATGGTGAAGTGTCATGTAGTCGACGTTCACATAACACCACTAGAGGAGAGACAACATACATCTCATCAAAATATCGAATGAATACCAAACTCACATGACTACTAATAGCGAGACTTCACCCATGTCCTCAGGAACAAACGTAACTACTCACAAAGCATATTCATGTTCATGATCAGAGAAGTATTAATATGCATTAAGGATCTGAACATATGATCTTCCACCAAGTAAACCAATTAGCATCAACTACAAGGAGTAATCAACACTGCTAGCAACCCACAAGTACCAATTTGTGGTTTTGATACAAGATTGGATACAAGAGATGAACTAGGGTTTTGAGAGGAGATGGTGCTGGTGAAGATGTTGATGGAAATTGACCCCCTCCCGATGAGAGGATCGTTGGTGATGACGATGGTGATTATTTCGCCCTCCCGGAGGGAAGTTTCCCCGGCAGAACAGCTCCGCCGGAGCCCTAGATTGGTTCCGCCTCGTGGCGGCGGAGTTTTGTCCCGTAAGCTTGCTTATGATTTTTTCCAGGGTAAGAGACTTCATATAGCAGAAGATGGGCATCAGAGGGCCAATAGGGGGCCCACGAGACAAGGGGGCGCGCCTAGTAGGGGGGGGGGTGCGCCCCCCACCCTCGTGGCCAGGGTGTGGGCCCGCTCTGGTACTTTCTTTGCTCAATAATTCTTATTAATTCCAAAAATGACTTCCATGGAGTTTCAGGACTTTTGGAGCTATGCAGAATAGGTTTCCAATATTTGCTCTTTTTCCAGACCAGAAACCCAGCTGCCGGCATTCTCCCTCTTCATGATAAACCTTGTAAAATAAGAGAGAATAACCATAAGTATTGTGACATAACGTGTAATAACAACCCATAATGCAATAAATATCGATATAAAAGCATGATGCAAAATGGACGTATCAAATACACCTGGCGTCCAAGCCTATTACGAGGGACAACAAAGCTCTGTTCAATTAACAAGGATCCCCCAAGTAATATTTTGATCGAGACGTACAAGTCGGACCAGTAGGGTAATCATAGCTATGCTCAATGAGTAGGAAGCCCCCAAGTATTTTGTAATCAAGGTATACAAGCTGGATCAAAATGGTAGTCATAGCGATGCTCACACTACTAGGGAAAAGGCTAGCAGCAGCGTGGGTTTTAGATGTATCAGTAGCGCAGGGACATGCGCTACTAATAAGGCGCTACAGCTAACATATAGCAGTAGCGCGTGCTCACCGGCGCTACTGCTACACAAGTGTAGCAGCAACACTGTTTGCGGAAGCTCGCTACTGCTAGTAGCTCTAGCGCGTTTTACCTTGACGCGCTACTGCTACCGCGGCGCTGCTGCTAACTTTTGTACACTCGCTACTGCTAATTTAAGTAGGTTTTTTGTTATTTTTTTGGCATATTTGTTTTGTATTTGAACAGGCTTTATAGAAGAATCTTTAGCACATAGGAATGTCATCATGATACACATACAAATGTCTGCGAGACCACAAATGTAATCATAGCATGTACATACAAATAGTCTCATCATAATCATCATCCAACGCAAAGTGATATCTTGTCATCATCTCGAAAATAGCAATACATGCAAGTCTCGAATATTTGCAACTACAACAACGTCATCCATCTAAACAAAGGTATACGCAAGAAGTGCTATCACTATGAGTGAGAGCGGAACTATGCAGTACATGAGGTGGCGGTTACGAGTTCTCTCTCGCGCTAGCGTGAACCTCAAGTAACTAGCTTCTCCTTCTTGTCTGCTTTTGAAGCCTTTATGGTTGGCGCCCATGAACCCATTCACTTGCGCCTGACACTCATGCCACTCGTTGTACACCCCCGGAACCTTCCCTTTGCACATGACATAGCAATTCCATCTCGACATCAAGAAACTAGGTACCTGTTAGAGATGCATGTTCATGAAGAGGATGTACAATCATATATATGCAACAAAATATACTAGAGCAACACCGAAAAAGAAAGGGTTAGCAACTAGATGCAACATACAGTATGCAAATTAATTAACTAGAGGTACACAGGTCATCGTACGCAAACTAACAAAGTAGCGTTACGCAAGTTCTGCATGGACCGTGGACATCACAAAGTTTCATCGCTACAAGAAGTATACAAGTTCAACCGACACATATCATCATCATCGACATCATAAATCACTAGAAGTTCCATCCTTCCATATCATCGAGGACGAACCCTAGCTTCTTGAACGGCGTGAGGTCTAGACGTTGCATGCCTATGCGAGTTCGGACTTTAGCTCGCGATATAGGGTCGTGGTGGAACATCCCCTTCTCATCGACGACTTCTTTCATGATGATCGTCGCAATGTCGCTTTGGATGCGAAAGAAGTCATCTCTAAGTTTATAATCTGCTTCTCCATGAGATTCTAGCCACTTGTGGATACGATAATCATTTCTGCTGTTAATGCGAAGCTTTTGGTGATCCGTGTTGAACTGAATCATGAGATGGACGATGTAGAATCCATCCTTCTTGCTTGCTTTTGGGACATGGATGCAGGAGAAGTTAGTTTTATGCGCGAAACCCATCTTCTTGTTCCTTTGTTTCTTGATCTGCACGTGGCCACCTCTAAAGCTGAAGCCTTGGAGAGCATCATCTAGAATATTCATTATGTGGGTGTAGTCTTTTTTCCCGTAGTCTCTGGAAGGGTCAAAATACACGGCGTGGGAGACTTGCGGGTAAAGAACGATAAGGACGGCGCGCCCGTTACTGCGGGGAAAAGACACCTCAAATTATTCCCCATATGAGAGAGAAGGATGATTGAAATGTACGAGAGGGTTGTCCGGAACTGACTTACTTTGGATGATAAGGCACAAGGACAATTTCCCGGTCCTTATTCTGTACCATGAAGTTTTGGAGGTACTCCCTAGCAGTTTCACGCTCAAAGTCGCCGAGACTCAAGAAAGACTCGTGCATGTAGTACGGATCCGCCACACAGATTTGTGAGACTTCTTCACTCTTCATGACGGAGCTCTGTGTAGCGCAAAAAGGCGGACGATAGTAAAATCAAGCCGCCTTGTTAGAAACATCTCAAAGATATGGTCAAACCGTAGGAAGAACACCTCCGCAGGCCGTGTGTCGACGTAGCACTTCCCCTTAGGCACACGAGCCGCGTATGTCAGATATCCTGGATCCTTTGAGGCTAGTAGGCTTTTCTCAGTCGACGGCACATGGTCGTGCAGTTTCCTGAGATCCCCTTATAGTGCCTCCAGCGGTTTCGGCGGTAGCATCGGCTCGCCCGTGAGATGGAACATGACCGCACTTTTCACGGGTACACGCTCTTCAGAATGCATCGTCTGGCTGCTATGTGCTTTGGCTTGTTTGGAGACAGTTACCTTCCCCGATCTCTTCCTCTCCTTTTTCTTGGGCACACCTTCCAGACCCTTCCTTAACCCCTGCCCCAGTGTTCCCGGGCTAAGTACTGTACGACCCTCGCGCCCGGCTAGTTGAGCCTGTGTTGAGGCAGCATCTTCAGGCGTGTCCTGTGAGGATTTCGTGAACAGAGACTTTTTGCAATCCATGGCACGACCCTGCCCGGGCATATCATCCATATCCCCATTAGCAAGCTGATAGCCCGATTCGTCATATGGTTGACTCATCATATCTATGTCACAGTCATACGCGTTTGTATTGAGGTAATCCATAGGGTCGACCTCCGTCTCATCATCCATTCTCTATTCTACAGGAGAAATTACATTAGCCAGTACTATTGCACCCCCTTCATCATGTCGTCCGCCGCTCTCACCCGGCACTATAGGAGCTGGTAATTGTCTAGGCGGGGTGGTGGTCTTCGCACATGCTTGTTGATGTGTGGTAGTTATTGGTGTGCTCTCGGCCGGCTCCAGACGAATAAGATTCTTCGACCATAGCAGCACCCAATTCTTGCAGCTTCCAATCCGCGACGGGGTCTCGTCGTCCGCTCCCACATGCTGTACTGGAGGAGGCAAATCCTCGTTCCCCGATTTCACACTGGTCAAGCTAACCCTGAAGTGCCCAGCGGGGATCGGTTGGTTGTGGAACGTGCGTTGAGAGGGGTCCATTATCATCCCCTTTCCCATGTCCACCTTCTGGCCTTTGATCAAGTAGAGTATGGTGCACGGGGTTTCTTTCGCCTGCAAACACATATGTCTGTGGCGTAAAACAACCAAAAGGCAACAAAAATGGAATATTATATATATATATATATATATATATGTTGGTGCAACATGTAATTACCGTGACGGTGTCGAGCTCAGCCAAAGATGAAGGCCCACCTAGCGCGCCTGAGACTGAGGACGGGCTGCTATGAGTGGGAGCGGCTGCGAGAGGAGGCCCGGTTGCGTGAGCAAGTGATGGTGCGATGGTGTTGTTGTTCATGGAGTTGCTCCCGACGAAACTGAGCATCGGGAAATCATGTACCATCTTGTCTGGATTTTCCTTCGCCCAGTTGATGATAACTGGAACCAAGTTAGTAGCGAAATCATTTCTGCAGGCAGTTACAGCTGCATTGACTGCCTGCTGTAGCAACTCATATTTGTCCTCGGCTGCTTTTTTCGTGTCCTCAGCTGATTTTTTCTCGACCGCAAGCTTCACCTTCGCGTCGATGTCCGCCTGACTAAACTTTGTTTTCAGCTTCTTGGCCTCTGAGCCCTCATTGTAAAACACCTTCCACATGGCGCCGTCTCCAGCGCCGTGCACACGACCATATTGCGGCCGCTGATCCAAAGGGAGTCCCTTAAGTTCGTTCAAGGCCCGGTTGAGAGGGGTGTCCCACTTGGGCCTCATCGGAGAAGTAGGGCTTTCGGCTGCAAGCTGGTGTTGCTTCTCCAGTAGTCTAATCAATTTCCTCGTGATCTTGTCCGTGTAAAAAACCTTTTTCTCCTTGTACCACTTGTAGCGGGCCCTGATGAATTCATGCTCCAAGGGGTTGGTGAACTTCGCGAAGGGGTCTGGGAGACCCGCGGCTTCCCGTTCCGCGTCCTCCTTATCCCATATGGGCCTTTTACCGAGGTAGCCACGGCTTCCGAGGCGATGCTTCCCCGTGTTCCTTTGCCGAAGGCTCTTGAATTTCGCAGCCTTAGCCTTGGCTGCCTCGCTAGCGCAAGTGTCCTTGAACTTTTCGAACTCCTCTTCCGTAAGTGTCGGATTTTCCTCCAGAATCTTGGACAGGGGTTCATCAGCCTCAATATCTCGTTTCACCCTCGTTTTTCAGGAGGCCAAATCATTGCTGAACATGCCCATGGCGTGATTGTTAATCTTTTTCATCTTCGGATCATCCCACGGTTGTTCTATGTTATCATCCCGGTCGGGGAACTTGAATCTCTTGTGCAACTTTGTTAGGAGCAACTGCGTCAAATGTTCTTTACTCCTTAAGTCATCGTCGTTGATTCTCGCGCATTCCCGTAGGATGCATCCTACTTGGTTCCCATAGCACTTGTGAGGTTCTTTCGGCTCTAACGGCTCAAACTTGCCAAGTGCCATCTTTGTGATCACTAGTCGTCCAATCCCTAGTTTGTTAGGTTTTCGTATCCTCTGCTTCTTATGCTTCCTCTTTTCGGTAGCGGCATCGGGGCCGGTACCTTCCCCGCCGGTACCTTCCTCACCGGTATGGGTGCCGCCATCGGTGTCGGCGCTGTCGGTGTCGATGTCGGCGTCAGTACCATCATCGAGGCCGACCTGCAAACCTTGCTTAGCAGTCAAATAGTCGAGGTACTCTTGTTCACCCTCATAATCCATCTCGTCTGCATCTTGGTCAGAAGGTCCAGTTTCTTCGTTGTTCGACATGTTTCCTATGATTAAGTGTCCTCATTTATTTCTAAAAGTATGAATAAATGAGAAATGACATAAAAAGAAATCTATGTGCCAGCACTCGATATGCCAACTATGTAGCACAAAATCATGCCTTTATTCACGGGAAATTTCGGCATGACCTTTGCTAAAAAATGGACATATCGAGCGCCTGAAATTCACCAGAACAGAAATGAATCAACATACCGGCGTAACATAGGCCTCTCGGATCATTTTCCAAACATGACATGTCCAAAACATGCCATATGCACATATCACATGTCCAGTTCAAATTTGCACATATCACATGTCCAGTTCAAATTTCGAAACCTAGCTAAATTCATAACTAAATAGATAACCTAATTAACATACTGCCCTAACTAAAACCTAATTAAATTAACCGAAGAACCCTAGCAGAGAGGGGGGTTGGGTTTACAGAGGGTGTAGGGGCGAGGAGGCAGGCCCGACGATGGCCGGTAGGGGAGAGGAGGGAGGTGAGGGCCGACGGGTCGGGGGCGAGCGCGCCGGGGTCGGGGGCGAGCGCCAGCACCGGGGTCGGGGGCGAGCGCCGGGGTCGGGGGCTAGCGCCGGGGTTGGGGGCTAGCGCCGGCGCCGAAGTCGGGGGCGAGCGCCGGGGCCGGGTCGGGCGCGACGGTGCGACGGGGGAGAGTGGGGATTTTTGGGGGGGGAAAAGGCGGGATGAAGCAGGGCGGGTGAGAATTTTGGGTTAAGTGGACATAGCAGTAGCGCATTTGGACAAAACGCGCTGCTACTACCTTCAGTAGCTGTAGCGCTTTATACGAAATTCGCTTCTACTAACTTCAGTATCCGTAGCGGTTTAGGCAAAACGCGCTGCTACTACCTTCGCTACTGCCTGTTTTCCTTTTTCTTTTACGTTATTTTATCGCACTTTTATTTCCCGAGGGCAGTGAACGAAGGGAGGGCGATATATATTGCATCATTTGACAGTTAAATATGTATGCAAAATAGGAACATATATATTACACATCATGTCACACCCTAGTTAGCTATGCATTAGAGTGTTGCATCATGTTCACTCTTTCATCAGAAACCTGAAATGGGGATGACAGAACCCCCAGTCCCCTCTGAAACCAATTAGGGTTTACTAAAAACTTTTTCAATGAACCTGAAATGCCCTTCTAAAATGCCCATCATTTTTGTCTTGGTTCAGAACCTCTGCCAAAAGTGATGCACATTTTCCTAGGCCATCTTAGGGTTTTTGAATTAAATCATAAATAATTGAATTTGGGCATTTAAAATTATATAAAATATTTAAATGCTCAAATATCTCCAAACTAAAATGTTTCATGTTGGAAATAATCCAACTATGGACCAGGAGTAGTTTGGTGATTTTAGGAGTTGCCTAAGTATTTTATTTAATTCAACAAAGTTGCAGAAGTATTAAAAAAATAGAAAACAGAAAGAAATGGAAAAAACTTACCTGACGCCTGCTCCCGGCCCGCCTGCCGGCCCAGCCCAGCGCCGCTCCAGCGAGCTGCTTGCCGGCCAGGCAGGCAGGCAGGTGCCCGATGGCGACCGCAGCGCGCGCCACGCACCTGCTCGCTGCCTCGCCGCTCCCCTCGCCCGGTGACGTCGTGGATCGGCCTCCCTCGCTCCCCCGAACCCCCCAGACAACCCCTCTCCTCTCCAGCTCCTCTCCCTCGCGCTTCCCCGCCATGACCGACGCCACCATCGCCGTGCCTTCGTCATAGCCGTGCTCCCCGCCGCCCGTGCGTCCTCTCATCGTGTCCAGGAGCTCCGCCGCTGTCCACTCCATCGAGCAAGCCGAGCCCCGAGCGCTCGCAACGCCCGAGTCCACCGCAACGACCTCGCCCGAACCGCCGTCGCCGGAGATCCCCTTCAACGCCGTCGTCGCTCCGGTCCATCTCCGGCCGCACCAAGGGCTTCGTCGCACTCACTGTGAGCTTAGCCATCTTCCCCCCTCCTTTTCTTGCTCCCGAGCTGTGTAGCGACCTCCCGGAGCTCAACCGCACCCACCGCCGTGGAGCTCGTCGCCGACGTGCTCCCGGTCAACCTCCGACCACTCCACGGTGTCCATCATGCTCACCGTGTCACGTAGCACCTAGCTAGCTACTCCCCGCGCCTCACCGACCCCTCTAGCGTCAAGTTCGTCTTCGGCCGAACCCTGGTGGCCGCCAAAGTCGTCGCCGGCGCCAACTCCGGCCACCCCGACCCCAACGGACTCCACCAAGAGCTGCGGCTCGACCTCAGCTCCTCTCCGGTTGCCTCCGCGGCTCGTTTGGTTGCCGAAACAGCCAAAACCACTTCCGCCGCCGCGTCGGGCTCGCCGGCGGCTAAACGCCGGTGCAGCCGACCCGGGTTTGACCACGGGTGGGCCCTGGTTGACTCCCCTGAGTCAATGACAGGTGGGGCCCAGCCCTGCTAATTAAACAGGTTTAGTTTTAATTAAACTTTAAATAATCTAATCACACTGACACGCGAGACCCACTGTCAGGTTTGACCCGGACGTGTCCCGTTGACCTGCTGACGTCACACTGACGTCAGGCTGACACAATAATTGATTTTCTGGATTTAATCTAATATAGGAAATTCCAGAATATAGTTTAAACTTCAAAAATTCATAACTTTTATTCTGTAACTCCAAATCAGACAAATTATATATGAAAAATGATCAGAAAAATCCAATCTATCCATCTGTACTATTTTCATGCATGACTAAACAAGTTAACTTGATGTTTAATGTAGAACAAGGAAAAACACTTTAAAGGACCATGTTTGAGTTTGAAATTTGAATCTTTGATTCAAATTGGTTCAAACCCTTCTGGTCTTAGTTGCATTAGCCCAACACACTCATATTGCTATGTTTCATGCATGCATCATATTGTTGCACATTGTTTGGTGATGGTTGTGTATCGGTGTTCTTTGCGGCAGGTTCTGCCTCCGAGGAGTACTGTGATTACCCTAACGAAGAACCGTATCAGTGCATCGAACCATCAGGCAAGCAACCAACCATTTGATCATATCGATACAATCCCATGTTCTCGCTCCTGCTCTCTTTTACTGCATTAAGACAACGCGTTTCAAACTGCTGTGTGCTACGGTAGTTGAACCCATTTCCTCTGCATGACCTGTCATTGCCACAGTAACTAGATGAAACCCACTAGCATGTGTAGGAGTTGATTGAGCCATATGTATGTGTTGTTCCTACCTTGCTATGCCTGCTATGCTTAGAGTCGTGTCAGGTCTGGTTCATCTGGGTGATGGGCTAGAGTGAAATGATTATGTCGGTAATGAGAGTGGTGTGGTGAACACGATTTGGTAAAGGTATCGATGAGAGGCCATGTAGGAGTACATGGTGGGTTGTTTCATTGAAGCCGACCTTAAGCACTGAGATCTGTATGTGTGATTTAAGATATAGCTACTACCATGCATTGGGCCCTGAAATATGACCCCGCTCGGCTTCTTATTCACCCTAGCTCTCTGTCCAGGAGTTGCAAGTAGTTTCTGGTGTTTGTAGCCTACTGGAGGCCGTGGACAGCGCTAACCGTAGGGGTGGGCTGTGATGCGGTAGGTACGTGGCCGGGTGTATCGAATACCCGTTAGGTATCTCGGGAACCCTGTTCACATCGTTCGGGGCCGTATGGGAAACCTTGGCCGGACTCCCTGCAGATGGAACCTGGATAGGCGATAAACCTGGACTAGAGGCTTAGGTGTTTAGGTAGGTCGTGGTCTACACCCACGTCGGCTTTCGCTTGAAGTCTGCCGAGCACATGTCGTGTGCAGACGCTAAGTGGTGGAAACATGTATGAAGAAGTACACCCCTGCAGGGTCATCATGATCTATTCGAATAGCCGCGTCCGCGGTAAAGGACTACTTGGTTGCCTATACAGTTCATAGACAAGTAAATGGAAACTACTAAAAGCCTCAAGATAAGTGTGAGTGCCGAGGATGGCTCTTCCGTAGGAAGACGGAGGTGGATCCTCGGTAGTGTATTGAAGTGGTGAGTAGTGGACTCGTGTGCGCAAAACCATTTCAAGTTGGAGTCTCGTAGGTTAGCCTAGCCAAGAGTCAAAGCTGGCTTGCTGCAACAACTCCACCAACCCTTCTTGATGATATGCATGTATGTAGGATCTGATGTAAGTCTTGCTGAGTACCTTTGTACTCATGTTGCTATAATTTACATTTTTACAGAAGACGCTGCAACCCCTTCTGATGGGTTCTACGTAGACGTTGACATCAATGAGTAGGCTAAGACCCAGGTGGTGATCCTGAGCTTGTGAAGGACCACGTAGTATAGCTAGGCTTTCCAAGCCTCTTTTATTTTTTCTAGTTGTCTGTACTCAGACAAGTTACTTCCGCTGCTGGCTTGTATGACTGTATGACTTGAATGCTGGGTCGTGTGACCCGTACCTGTGTGTATGATTATGTATGGCTCCCTGAGCCTTAAATAAAGTACTTCTGTCATAGAGTCATGTTGTGATGCCTTGTTGTATTTGCACATATCGAGCATATTGTGTGTATGATTGAAATGCTTGGTATGTGTGGGATCTGACTATCTAGTTGTTTATCCTTAGTAGCCTCTCTTACCGGGAAATGTCTCCTGGTGTTACCGCTGAGCCATGGTAGCTTGCTACTGCTCTGGAACACTTAGGCTGGCCGGCATGTGTCCTTCTTCGTTCCTGTGTCTGTCCCTTCGGGGAAATGTCACGCATTGAGTACCGGAGTCCTGTTAGCCCGCTACAGCCCGGTTTACCGGAGTCCTGCTAGCCCAGTGCTACAGCCCGGACCCACTTGCTGATGACCGACACGTTCGTTGCTGGGTCATGGATGCCTGTCCCTGTAAGCCTGTGCCACTTTGGGTTTATGACTAGTCATGTCAGCCCGGGCTCTTTATCATATGGATGCTAGCGACACTATCATATACGTGAGCCAAAAGGCGCAAACGGTCCCGGGCAAAGGTAAGGCGACACCCATGGGGATACCGTGCGTGAGGCCGCAAAGTGATATGAGGTGTTACAAGCTAGATCGATGTGACATCGAGTCGGGGTCCTGACAGCGTTGGCATCAGAGCCGGACTGCCTGTAGGTTCTCCAAGCCAAACTGGTCGATGTTGAGTCTAGAAATTCTTTAGTTATATGTAGGGGAATTGTTTGTGGGTGGAACGTAAGGCTCTTTTTACTCCTTTATCTTATGACATTCTGATCTGAGTCAGTCTATTCTTCCACCGAGGGTTAAGGAATTAGGATCTATTCTCTCTATCAGGTTCATGTGTTACTAATCAGTAGTACCTTATAGGTTTGATGGATACAAGCCTAGTTCAGTTCTACTACCACATTATGTTGCTAGGATGGACTCAGAACTTGATATGATGATGTTGAGTGTGTATGAAATCCTTTGTCAAATGTCTCAAAATCCTTCTTGAGCATTTACAGCTGTTATGCTGCCGAAATTTTGCTAGAAATTCTAATGCCTTTGCATTATGATTGTGTTTTCAGATGGCCACTCGCGACCTCAATCAAGTGGTTCGCCTGACTCGATGCCTAGATGTACCCGGCCATACTGCCATGTTGGTCAGGGTAATGACTGAGGCTGGATACCGTTGGTATCCCGAGTACATGGTCGAAGAGCAATTCCGAGACTTTAATCAAAGCCAGTATCTCTGCACTGTCAGGATATTTCCATCTTATCCTGGATCCACCGAGCCCCTTCACTGCTCCTATGGACTCGGGGTTACTATTGAGATGGCTGTGCAGGACGCCGCCTACTCTATGATGACCATCATGCGAGTCAGGTCTGGCCTATATCGGGATTCTGATTTCCGGTATATGCCAGGATCACTTCCGGGAGCACAAGGGTATCTCCAGGCTATCTATGCTGACCCCACTCAGGAGGATTCACAGACTCGCACTACTGCTGAGATGCTCGAGGATAAGGACCATGAAAATCGGGCCTTGAGGTTAGAGCTCTTCAATACCCGTGCTGACCATTGGGCCACATTGACTCGGTTTGCACCGGCGGTGCAAGCTGGATATTCGGATATGCGCGATCTCTATCCTGTGAGATCTGCTCTGCCAGACGTGATGGGTTGGCGTGATGTAGGAGGCATCACCCCACCTCGCGGTCCCCGCAGGCCACCGTCTGTTGGTCCAAGACCTCATCCTAGCCCCTATGGTCCACAAGCTCCGCGAGATCGTCTGTTTCCGGATGATCATGTTGAGCTTCCAGGCTATGGAGGTGACTTCTACGAGGACTACTATGGATCGGTCTGAGTTAGTGGTAGTATCACTAGTTCGTGTTAGCTGTGTCGTCTATCGTCCTGCGTGACTTGTGGGATATGACCTGGTTTGTACCGCCTTCCAGAGGTGTAGAAAAATAATGTATAGGAGCTTGGAATGCCTCCGATGAGATGTAATTCTCTTTTCACCGTAATAGTACCCTGTTTGGTCTTGTACTAAACCCTGTATGGTGTGTATGACGATGGAATAAAGAAGCAGTTTCTGTATCTATCATGTCATACGGATGATCATCTTGCATTCCGAGTTATTGCTTACATTCTGTATCCTATGTCGGAATTTTATCATTCTGACTAAATCATTGTCTTGTTTACCTAGGATGGTCAACACGCGCACTAACCCTGCTCCTCAAGAGCAGGCCGAAGGCAGTGAAGTCAGGAATGCAAATCTGCCTCATCCTCCTTCCCTAGCCGAGGTTATGATGGAAGCCGAAAGAAACAAGCGGGAGACCAACCGTTTGTTGGAGCGTATTGAACAGAACACAGCACACCATCAGAGGACTAACGTGGTGTCACTCAGTGATTTCATCAAGTTACATCCACCCACGTTCCACCACTCCGTCGAGCCTCTCGACGCTGATGACTGGCTTCGCAGTATTTCTCACAAACTGCGTTCCGCGCTGGTAGCTGAGGTTGACAAGGTCACCTTTGCTGCATATCATCTTGAAGGCCCCGCCAGTCTATGGTGGGAGAATTATGGAGCTATGCGCCCAGCGGGCCATGTCACTACTTGGGCTGAATTCAGCGAGGCTTTCCGTGAACATCACATTCCGGAGGGTCTCATGGACCGTAAACGTGAGGAATTTTGCAGTTTCACTCAGGGCCGACTCTCTGTGGATGCTTACAGCAGGGAGTTCGGTAACCTCGCACGATATGCAACTGAGGAAGTTTCTACTGATGCCAAGAAGCAAGCAAGGTTCCGTAAGGGACTTGGTCCTGAGCTTCGCCGCGACCTCCGTCTGCATGAGTGCACATCTTTTCAGAAGCTTGTTAACAAGGCCATCAGTGCTGAGACTGGTCAGACTAATTATGACGCAACACGCAAGCATGGCCGTGACATGGGTTCCTCATCCGGTGCTGGTCCTCAGAAGCGCCGCGTGTGGGTGCCCAACACTGCCCTGCCACCTAGGTTCACACCGAGGCCATCCTTCCAGGCGCCTCGCCCCGTTCAACAGTCTGCACCAGCCAAGCCCTATGGGGGTCCAACCAACAATGCTCCTCCACGTACCAGTTTCGTGACTTGTTTCAAGTGTGGGGAATCTGGCCACTATATGCATGAGTGTCCCCAAACCAACCCCAACCAATCTGCTAAAGCTGTTGGCCATGGCAAGCCGACAGGGAAAGTGTTCCACGCCAAGCCGGCCACCGTTACACGTGGCCATGTCAACTGTATCTCTGCCGAAGAAGCTCAAGAGGATCCCAACGTCGTTCTCGGTACGCTCCTTGTTAATTGCCACCCGGCATCTGTTCTTTTCGATACAGGAGCCTCTCATTCATTTATATCCGAGAACTATGCTCGTTTGCATAACACCGCATTCTGTGACATGCCATCCACTATGGAAATTTCTACTCCCGGTTCTAGATGGCAAACCTCGAGGGTAAGTTATGGAAATGAAATCCAAGTCGACAGACTTGTTTTCCTTACATCTTTGATAGCTCTCAAATTTTCAGATATTAATATCATTTTGGGTATGGACTGGATGTCAGCTCATCATGCCAAAATCGATTGCTTCTCTAGGACTGTTCAACTCACTCATCCTTCGGGCAAGATAGTCAATGTCTTGACCCGGTTAGCCGAGCGACAATTATATTCTCTTAACGCCAGCCCTTTGCCAGACCTTGAGGACGTTCCGGTAGTCCGTGACTTCCCGGATGTCTTCCCAGAGGAATTGCCAGGTGTTCCACCTGACAGGGATGTTGAGTTCGTAATAGACCTCATTCCAGGAACCGTTCCGATTGCTAGGAGACCTTATAAGATGGCACCCCTAGAACTAGCCGAGCTTAAGAAACAACTCGATGAGTCCTTGAAAAAGGGTTTCATCTGACCTAGTTCATCTCCGTGGGCTTGCCCCGTCCTCTTCGTCAAGAAGAAGGATGGTACGGACCGGATGGTTGTAGATTATCGATCTGTCAATTTGGTCACAATCAAGAACAAATATCCGCTCCCCAGGATCAACGACCTGTATGATCAGCTCGCTGGATCCTCAGTCTTCTCCAAAATGGATTTGAGGTTGGGCTACCATCAAATCAAAATCAGAAACGGGGACATCCCTAAAACGGCCTTTGTTACTCGTTATGGCCAATACGAGTACACCGTTATGTCCTTCAGATTAACCAACGATCCAGCCACCTTTTCTCGGTTAATGAACTCAATCTTCATGGAGTATTTGGATAAATTCGTCGTGGTTTACCTCGATGATATACTCATCTACTCCAAGAACGAGGAAGAACATGCCGAACATCTAAGGCTAGTGTTGAAGAAACTTCGAGAGCATCGCCTTTATGCCAAGTTTTCTAAATGTGAATTTTGGTTGTCAGAAGTGACCTATCTGGGTCATGTAATATCTGGTAAAGGTATTGCTGTTAACCCTGAGCGAGTTCAAGCCGTCCTTAATTGGACTCCACCTGAATCGGTCAAGCAAGTTCGGAGTTTTCTGGGCTTAGCGAGCTATTGTCGTCGCTTTGTCGAGAACTTCTCCAAAGTTGCTAAACCTCTAACCGAACTCCTCAAGAAAGATAAAAAGTTCGAATGGACTCCACAATGTGAGCACAGCTTTCAGGAACTGAAAAGACGCCTGACTTCTGCTCCCGTACTGGTACCACCAGACTTCTCTCAGGACTTTGTTATCTACTGCGACGCCTCGCGACAAGGACTAGGTTGCATTCTCATGCAAGATCGACACGTAATTGCTTACGCCTCACGGCAATTGCACCCACATGAGGAGAATTATCCTACTCATGATCTAGAGCTTGCAGCCGTAGTCTATGCACTTAAAACCTGGCGACATTACCTCCTTGGTAATCGCTGCGAAATATTCACTGATCACCAAAGTCTGAAGTACATCTTCACCCAACCGGATTTGAAGCTCAGGCAAAGACGTTGGGTCGAGTTGATCACAGATTTCGACTTAGGAATAACTTACACCCCAGGGAAAGCCAACGTCATGGCTGATGCGCTAAGTCACAAATCTTATTGTAACAACCTGATGTTGCGACAAAGTCAACCGCTTCTCCATGAGGAATTTCGGAAGCTTAACCTTCACATTGTTCCTCAAGGATTTCTTTCCACCTTGGTAGCGAAACCTACCCTTACGGATCAAATCATCGCTGCCCAAAAGCGAGATAAGGGAATATCTAAAATCAAAGAGAACATTGCTAGCGGAGGTGCTAGTTGTTTCTCCACAAATGATCATGGTGTTGTGTACTTTGAGAACCGTCTAGTGGTTCCCAAGAACCAGCATCTACGGCAGTTAATCCTTAAGGAGGCTCATGAATCCCCTCTCACCATTCATCCCGGTAGTACCAAGATGTATCAGGACCTACGCCAGAGGTTCTGGTGGACTAGGATGAAAAGAGAAATTGCTCAGTATATTGCTAATTGTGACGTCTGTCGTCGTGTAAAAGCAGAGCATCAACGGCCTGCTGGCACCCTTCAACCCCTAGCTATTCCTGAATGGAAATGGGATAAAATTGGTATGGATTTCATTACCGGTTTTCCCAGGACCAAGAGAGGGAATAATGCTATCTTCGTCGTTGTCGATCGTCTTTCCAAAGTAGCCCATTTCTTACCTGTTCGTGAGAGTATAACCGCTAGTCAATTGGCAGACTTATACATCTCCCGGATAGTGTCTCTCCATGGTGTTCCTTTGGAAATTAACTCGGATCGAGGAAGTCTTTTCACCTCTCGATTTTGGGAAAGTTTCCGAAATGCTATGGGAACCCGTCTCTCCTTTAGCACCGCTTTCCACCCTCAGTCGAGTGGTCAAGTGGAACGCGTCAACCAGATTCTAGAAGACATGCTTCGAGCCTCTGTTATCTCTTTCGGAATGGAGTGGGAGAAATGCCTTCCAATTGCCGAATTCGCTTACAACAACAGCTATCAATCTAGCTTGGGTAAAGCCCCTTTTGAAGTTCTCTATGGACGACGGTGTCGAACACCCCTTAACTGGTCAGAGACCGGGGAAAGACAATTCTTTGGCCCGGATATGATTCAGGAAGCAGAAGAGCAAGTTCACATCGTTCATGAAAAGTTGAAGACGGCCCAATCTCGTCAAAAGAGTCAATATGACCAAAAACATAAGGCTATGACTTTCGAGGTTGACGAGAAGGCTTACCTTCGGGTTACCCCTCTAAAGGGAACCCATCGTTTCGGTATCAAAGGCAAATTGGCTCCTCGTTACATTGGACCTTTTCGCATTCTCGCTAAACGAGGAGAAGTTGCCTACCAGTTGGAACTACCTCCGCATCTCTCCAGAGTCCATGATGTCTTCCATGTTTCTCAACTCAGGCGTTGCTTCTCGGATCCTATCCGTTGAGTGGGCCACGAAACGCTTGATCTCCAAGATAATCTCACATATCGAGAATACCCCATTCGTATCCTCGATCAGGCCGAGCGTACCACTCGATGTCATAATATCAAGTTTCTCAAAGTTCAATGGTCGCACCATTCTGAGGATGAAGCAACTTGGGAAAGGGAGGATCGTCTTCGACTTGAGTATCCCGCCCTCTTCCCGGAGGAACCCAAATCTCGGGACGAGATTCTTTTGAGTGGGGGTGAGTTGTCACACCCTAGTTAGCTATGCATTAGAGTGTTGCATCATGTTCACTCTTTCATCAGAAACCTGAAATGGGGATGACAGAACCCCCAGTCCCCTCTGAAACCAATTAGGGTTTACTAAAAACTTTTTCAATGAACCTGAAATGCCCTTCTAAAATGCCCATCATTTTTGTCTTGGTTCAGAACCTCTGCCAAAAGTGATGCACATTTTCCTAGGCCATCTTAGGGTTTTTGAATTAAATCATAAATAATTGAATTTGGGCATTTAAAATTATATAAAATATTTAAATGCTCAAATATCTCCAAACTAAAATGTTTCATGTTGGAAATAATCCAACTATGGACCAGGAGTAGTTTGGTGATTTTAGGAGTTGCCTAAGTATTTTATTTAATTCAACAAAGTTGCAGAAGTATTAAAAAAACAGAAAACAGAAAGAAATGGAAAAAACTTACCTGACGCCTGCTCCCGGCCCACCTGCCGGCCCAGCCCAGCGCCGCTCCAGCGAGCTGCTTGCCGGCCAGGCAGGCAGGCAGGTGCCCGACGGCGACCGGAGTGCACGCCACGCACCTGCTCGCCGCCTCGCCGCTCCCCTCGCCCGGTGACGTCGTGGATCGGCCTCCCTCGCTCCCCCGAACCCCCCAGACACCCCCTCTCCTCTCCAGCTCCTCTCCCTCGCGCTTCCCCGCCATGACAGACGCCACCATCGCCGTGCCTTCGTCGTAGCCGTGCTCCCCGCCGCCCGTGCGTCCTCTCATCGT